>NC_089519.1:39298765-39301135 GCF_963924715.1 Thunnus thynnus
TAGGGTTAGGGTTAGGGTTAGGGTTAGGGTTAGGGTTAGGGTTAGGGTTAGGGTTAGGGTTAGGGTTAGGGTTAGGGTTAGGGTTAGGGTTAGGGTTAGGGTTAGGGTTAGGGTTAGGGTTAGGGTTAGGGTTAGGGTTAGGGTTAGGGTTAGGGTTAGGGTTAGGGTTAGGGTTAGGGTTAGGGTTAGGGTTAGGGTTAGGGTTAGGGTTAGGGTTAGGGTTAGGGTTAGGGTTAGGGTTAGGGTTAGGGTTAGGGTTAGGGTTAGGGTTAGGGTTAGGGTTAGGGTTAGGGTTAGGGTTAGGGTTAGGGTTAGGGTTAGGGTTAGGGTTAGGGTTAGGGTTAGGGTTAGGGTTAGGGTTAGGGTTAGGGTTAGGGTTAGGGTTAGGGTTAGGGTTAGGGTTAGGGTTAGGGTTAGGGTTAGGGTTAGGGTTAGGGTTAGGGTTAGGGTTAGGGTTAGGGTTAGGGTTAGGGTTAGGGTTAGGGTTAGGGTTAGGGTTAGGGTTAGGGTTAGGGTTAGGGTTAGGGTTAGGGTTAGGGTTAGGGTTAGGGTTAGGGTTAGGGTTAGGGTTAGGGTTAGGGTTAGGGTTAGGGTTAGGGTTAGGGTTAGGGTTAGGGTTAGGGTTAGGGTTAGGGTTAGGGTTAGGGTTAGGGTTAGGGTTAGGGTTAGGGTTAGGGTTAGGGTTAGGGTTAGGGTTAGGGTTAGGGTTAGGGTTAGGTTAGGGTTAGGGTTAGGGTTAGGGTTAGGGTTAGGGTTAGGGTTAGGGTTAGGGTTAGGGTTAGGGTTAGGGTTAGGGTTAGGGTTAGGGTTAGGGTTAGGGTTAGGGTTAGGGTTAGGGTTAGGGTTAGGGTTAGGGTTAGGGTTAGGGTTAGGGTTAGGGTTAGGGTTAGGGTTAGGGTTAGGGTTAGGGTTAGGTTAGGGTTAGGGTTAGGGTTAGGGTTAGGGTTAGGGTTAGGGTTAGGGTTAGGGGTTAGGGTTAGGGTTAGGGTTAGGGTTAGGGTTAGGGTTAGGGTTAGGGTTAGGGTTAGGGTTAGGGTTAGGGGTTAGGGTTAGGGTTAGGGTTAGGGTTAGGGTTAGGGTTAGGGTTAGGGTTAGGGTTAGGGTTAGGGTTAGGGTTAGGGTTAGGGTTAGGGTTAGGGTTAGGGTTAGGGTTAGGGTTAGGGTTAGGGTTAGGGTTAGGGTTAGGGTTAGGGTTAGGGTTAGGGTTAGGGTTAGGGTTAGGGTTAGGGTTAGGGTTAGGGTTAGGGTTAGGGTTAGGGTTAGGGTTAGGGTTAGGGTTAGGGTTAGGGTTAGGGTTAGGGTTAGGGTTAGGGTTAGGGTTAGGGTTAGGGTTAGGGTTAGGGTTAGGGTTAGGGTTAGGGTTAGGGTTAGGGTTAGGGTTAGGGTTAGGGTTAGGGTTAGGGTTAGGGTTAGGGTTAGGGTTAGGGTTAGGGTTAGGGTTAGGGTTAGGGTTAGGGTTAGGGTTAGGGTTAGGGTTAGGGTTAGGGTTAGGGTTAGGGTTAGGGTTAGGGTTAGGGTTAGGGTTAGGGTTAGGGTTAGGGTTAGGGTTAGGGTTAGGGTTAGGGTTAGGGTTAGGGTTAGGTTAGGGTTAGGGTTAGGGTTAGGGTTAGGGTTAGGGTTAGGGTTAGGGTTAGGGTTAGGGTTAGGGTTAGGGTTAGGGTTAGGGTTAGGGTTAGGGTTAGGGTTAGGGTTAGGGTTAGGGTTAGGGTTAGGGTTAGGGTTAGGGTTAGGGTTAGGGTTAGGGTTAGGGTTAGGGTTAGGGTTAGGGTTAGGGTTAGGGTTAGGGTTAGGTTAGGGTTAGGGTTAGGGTTAGGGTTAGGGTTAGGGTTAGGGTTAGGGTTAGGGTTAGGGTTAGGGTTAGGGTTAGGGTTAGGGTTAGGGTTAGGGTTAGGGTTAGGGTTAGGGTTAGGGTTAGGGTTAGGTTAGGGTTAGGGTTAGGGTTAGGGTTAGGGTTAGGGTTAGGGTTAGGGTTAGGGTTAGGGTTAGGGTTAGGGTTAGGGTTAGGGTTAGGGTTAGGGTTAGGGTTAGGGTTAGGGTTAGGGTTAGGGTTAGGGTTAGGGTTAGGGTTAGGGTTAGGGTTAGGGTTAGGGTTAGGGTTAGGGTTAGGGTTAGGGTTAGGGTTAGGGTTAGGGTTAGGGTTAGGGTTAGGGTTAGGGTTAGGGTTAGGGTTAGGGTTAGGGTTAGGGTTAGGGTTAGGGTTAGGGTTAGGGTTAGGGTTAGGGTTAGGGTTAGGGTTAGGGTTAGGGTTAGGGTTAGGGTTAGGGTTAGGGTTAGGGTTAGGGTTAGGGTTAGGGTTAGGGTTAGGGTTAGGGTTAGGGTTAGGGTTAGGGTTAGGGGTTAGGGTTAGGGTTAGGGTTAGGGTTAGGGTTA
>NC_089520.1:2500-25000 GCF_963924715.1 Thunnus thynnus
TCTTTACTCTCTGTGGCCTCATTGCTGACATCTCATGCTAAAGATGATGATGACTTCAGTAAAGATATAGAAAAAAATCTGATCAGTTTACCTATCATAGTTTGTTAACAACTTACTGCAGACCTATTTTACAGTTGACTTTCAGTCTTTTAAGTGTCTGTGTAGGAAATGTGCCAAACAAATAGATATGCTATACAAATAAATTTGCCTTGCCTTACTAGTAAGCCATATGTCAGACTCGGGGAAGCAGAAGTGGACCCAAACGCAGAGGCCGGAATGCAGATATGATGAAAAAAACTCTCCTTTAATTGTGGATGGTCATGAACAGTCAAACAGAGCAGAACAGAACTAGCAGATGCAACAACACAAAACGATCCAACAAGGACTGAACAGAAAACCAGAACTTAAAAAGAAACTGAACTAACAAGGAGATGAGGTGCAGGTGGGGAGATGGGTGGAGAACTCAAGAGAGGGGAGTGAACATACAGGGAGCTGATTGGCTGAGGACACACAGGGAGCAGGACAGGGCTGACGAGGCTAACACAGGGCAGGTGTGGGGAAAACAGAGCAGGGCAGGACTAACGAGTCCAAATGCAGGGCAGGTGTGGAGGAGCACATGAACACACAAGGGAAACAGAACAAAAACCCAGAAAACAAACTCAATGCCATCTACACTAACCCATCCAAAACCAACCACAAACACAAACCCAAGCACACAACCCAACAAACCAATGACGCAGTCCTCCAAAACCCACCACCCAACCCATACAAGAAAACCCCCATGAACTGAAGGACCAAACAGAAGTGCAAAACCAGGAGACCCCAAAGAACACAACACAAGACCAAAAAACACCCAAAGTCCAGGCAAGATGTGACACCATACTGGTGAACAAGCACATAGTTTTGAACCTAGACTAAATTAAGTCAAGGGTCAAAGTGTAAATGCCCTGAAAAGGCAGTATATGTGTCAAAGATGTGTGGACACAAACTTTCCTCTGGTCATGTATTATAATGACTGAGTACTACACAACTACATAACATTACAATCAATACTGTACATACATAGTATACTAGTTCTGTACATACTAGTACACGTGTCACAAGACAGCTCTCCTAAATGTTTGCAGTATTGTGTAACAAACACTAATAAACTTTACTGAAATGCTTATATTAAACAGGATAATATATATATATACATATATATTTGTGTGTATGTGTATTCATGGATTATTGTTATGGATTATTATTACCATGGATTCATAATTCACAAACTAAAGTGTGATAACTTCGCTCATGTCTAGTACTGATAGCACTACCTCATAATGTACAACCTACAACACTACCAGTACACTGAATTAATAACAAAGACATTTCAGCAAACATACAACATACATAAATTTACAGGATAGTCTGCAAACTACATCGCCAGTCGAGTGATTTTCCCCACATCACTTACTTAGTCCAAAGACGACACTGCAATTAGCATAACATGACGTTAGCATTCTTAGCTTATTCGCCGTCAGTTAGCATAACATTAGGTTAGCATGGTTAGCTTATTGGTCGTCCTGTAATTAATGTCATTACTCCACAACGCACTGACATACCGTAATACCAATAGTTTCCCGAGAACATATACGCATTCATCTAACACACTACTGAATATGAACTGTTCATATATATGGAATCATACCTGAAAAGGGAGTTTCTCACAAAAGCAGAAGCATCACATTTTCACTTATAATTTCTCTCACTATATCAACCACGTCCAAGCAAAGCCAACGTTAGCTAAACTAAGCTAAACTAAACTGTCCTCAAACTAAGCTAGCGTTGGCATTAATTTCCCAGAAATTTATATGATCAATTGCTGGATGAAATGGCACTTTCAACTAGCTACCGATATCAAAAAAGTTGCCTTGACTAGTTTCTGGATGCGAAATGTAGTGCTGGGTTTTGAGTCTTACCTCCTCTCCACAGGTGCAGGTGAAAATGTGCTGGTTCAGCAGGATATAACGTAATGTTAACCAGGAAATGATTTGGTGGCTGGCTGAAGAGAGGTCACCTCGTTTAGGGTAACACAGCAGTTTTGACAAAAACCATAATTATGAGGACAGGCGACTGTCAGCCAATCAAAAGCTGTGAACTTTACACGTGTGAATTATTCATTAGTGGGTGCAGTTACATCGACCCACCTACAGAGGCCGCTGTGTCATACAAAGATTTTACACAAATTCACGTAAATCTGAATTGTCAGTGTGGCGTGTATTCATGCAAAACGTCTCCATAAACCACAAATGCGCACACACACTCACACACACACACACACTCACACACACACAAACACACACTGACACACACACATACACACACACTCACACACACACAAACACACAGACACACACTCACACACACACACACTCACACACACACTGACACACACTCACGCACACACACTCACACTCACACACACACAAACACACACACTCACACACCTACACACACACACACTCACACACACACTGACACACACTCACACACACACACTCACACACACAGACACACACTCACACACACACACACTCACACACACACACACTCACGCACACACTCTCACACACTCACACCCACACAAACACACACTCACACACACAAACACACTCACACACACAAACACTAACACACAGGCCAGACCAAAGAGTCCACAACTTACCTTTAAAATACTTACCTACCTCTTATACCTTAATACCTACCTCATATCTCATGTGTGTCAAGATTTTTCGAAAAGTCACTCCATGAGTGGTACGAATAGACTCCAAATGACCTGAAACGGGCTCCTAAATACTTTCTGCGTGCTCGATTTTGGCCTCCACACTTGCTGAAATTTTCATCCCATTCATTTCCAATGGGGAGGACATTTTGCTCTATAACTCGGGAACCAAAAGTCGTAGAGACTCGGGAGTGGGTGGCGTCAGACCTAATTCGGGGGCTCTGAACGCGCCAGTCTTGGACCCATGTCTCTACGACCTTCCATTCCTGAGATACGGCCATTTCAAAAACCGGAAATGACGTATCTCAGGACCGGAAGCTCGTGGGTGGCACTGTTGGAAAGGCCGTACCTGAATTAGTGGGGATGGAGCTTGGTTCCAAGTCTCTACGACCTCCCTATCAAAAGTTATTCACGTTTGTCCTGTTTTGTCCAGTGGGACAAACCTCGTTTTACCCCCATACCTAACCCCTAACCCTAACCCCTAACCCTAACAGCCCTAACAGAAGACTGCTGGAAAAATGTTCTGTGGATGGATGAGACCAAAACATAATTGTTTTGACTTCAATGAGGAGCATTATGTTCGGTCATTGCAGTATAAGAATCTTAGGTCGTATTCAGATCAAATCAGGCAGTGCGGCCAACCACCGCAGGGTTGAGCAGATGTGTGGGGCTGTTTATTTGTGATCTAAAATGTAACCGTTGTGAAACAATCAGAAAATAACTTTTATGGATCTGATTCACCGGCTTTCTTGCTACCAGCACTCCCTCTCTTCATTCACTCTCTAGCTTGCTCACCCACAGCTGCTCTCTCTCTGTTTCTCGTCTTTTCTAAAATGAGTCAGGAAGTTGACAGCAAAGTTTAACTTTACTTTTAACGTTTTCAAACAAAGAGAAATGTCCTCCCCTCCTCCTAGTAACATCTTTTTACTCCCTCATGGCAGAGTTAACAGCTCTGATCAGTCCGATCTCCAGCTGTGATTGGTCACTGCAGCCTTCAGCCGCAGTGATGTCGGGTTGTGTTTCTCCAAAAGTTGACTCTGGCTCAACTTTCTGGCTGCAGTCCGGTGTGGCACCACAGCAGCCAAAACACCTGCAGCCAAAACATACTACCCCCATTCAAATGAATGAGAGGACTGGTATTTTCATTGCACCGCCTGATTTTTATCTGAATACGGCCTGACTCCCATCTGGAACGTGGTGGTAGCAGCAGTGTTGGACATTAGTGTCGCTACTACAGTAGTTTAACTCCATTTTCAGCAGCAATGCTGTTTTCTGAATCAAATTGTTTTTATTAGCGAAGCTCTTTTATTGATCAAGTAGTGTGGTAGCATCCACACAAACTACATTTTCACATCAAGCATTTCTGAAGCTCAAGGCAGCAGACCTTTCTGCTGCAGTCTGAGGAGCAGTAAATGATGCCACCGCCACACATGGATGAACTGTGCCTGTGTTGCTGACAGAAGCACTTCTGTATGATGGTGAGATCATGTACCAATCCCTGGGCTGATGGCTGACGATTGACGGCTGCAACATCTCTGCTGCAGGAATACAGACAGCTGAGTTTACCCGATGGAAGCAGAGGGAACCTGTAATACTGAGGATACCATGGCTGTACCTTGACACATTCAGATGAATGCTGAATGAACTAAAATAAACCATCACCAACCAACAACATCTGTAATAGGAAAACCACACTTCATTCTCTGTACTACATTTCATACTGTGCATTTTGGATGAACTCACATTGTAAAACCTTGGACATGTAGCCACCTAGCACGTGTGCTCATTATTAGTTTTCTTGTGTTTGTCTTGTACAGTGTAAGGGTTAGCTTTGCTTTAAACATGCAATAAGTTCCTCTCAACAGGCTGACAGCTTTGATGACACCTGACACTGTGCCACACATTGCCTCCCTCACTCCTTGTCTATAAAATGCATGTAAACTTCGTAACCAACATCAGTCTGCAATTAATCTCTGTTGTGACTGTATGCTGATCCCTTGCAAGGTTTTTCATTAAAAGACAAAAAGACAACTTGGTCATTGTCAGATTTTTATTTTCAGATTTCCACCACACATCACAGTTCAGTGCAATCTACAATCACCAGCTAGCAACAACAGCTCACTACTAGCTAGTTACATTTTTACACCATCTGTAGGCAGAAAATGAATACAATTGAACAAAACTCCTCTGAGCTGATGTGCAGGGCTAATAAACAGTTATCGCAAACGTTTAGTGGAAGTTTTTGCTACAAAACAGGGTCAGACCTGAAAGCAATGGTTCACATATTTTACTCACACAAATATGTAAGATTTCCTCAATAAATAAATGAATAAGTTTAATGTTTTTGTCTCATTTGTTTAATTGGACTCTCTTTATCTAGTTTTAGAAGTTGTGTGAAAATCTGATCATATTTATGCAGAAATAGAGAAAAGGGTTCATAAACTGTTGAGCAGCAGTGTAATATGAGACATCAGTTTGAGGTCAATGACAGAGTTCCTCTTCGTGTCTGTTGTCTCAGCATCACACAGCTGTAACAGGTTTATTTATAAATCTATGATATGAGACATCAGTGTAACTGTCTCCTCTGCAGGTCCTCTGCTGTCCAACACTCTGCTATAACAACCGATGACTCATCAGCAGCTGGTTTTCTGATTGGCTGCTGACAATGAAAATAAAGAGTCAGGACTTTCCAGAGACGCTGTGAGAAGGGTCGGTCTGCAGCCCCCAGATGGTTTAGAGGAACACAAACAGTCTGATCACGACTCTGATGTGACTCTGATTCACAGACTGAAGTTGAAACAAACACAGTAACAGTAACAAAAGATGTAAATACATATAAGTGCTGTTATTAACGGAGCTGAATATAAAGGTCAGAGTGATGAAGCTGCCCAGTCTCATCCTCACACTGACTCTGAGGTTATTTTAAAGCACTGAAAGTTTTTCTACTGAACTTTACATTTAATAAATGATCGGATGAAGGAGACAAACTGAAGAAATCTGCAGGACGAGATCCACTCGTCTCTCTGAATGTTCTTTTAAATTTTGTTTAAAGCTTCATCTTTCACTTGTCTGCAAGTGAAAGATGACAGCTGGACCAGGTCTGCTGTGGAGAGTCAGCAGTGTCCACATCACTGGGATGAGCACGAGCAGCATAACAGTGGAAATGAGCTTCCCTCCATCCAGGATATATACAGCAGGTGGTGTGTCAGGAAACTGGTAGGATGATTAGACTCCTCCACCATCAACTGTTTCAGCTGCTGGAAAGCTGTACCACAGCCTCGAGGCCCAGACCAGCAGGCTCCAGGACAGCTTTCTCCACCAGACCACCAGCCTGAACAACAGACACTAACGGCCTGCAGCCTGCCTGATGTCAAACACACACATATGTACATACACATATAGATATTTATGTTGTCAGAAAGGTGATAAATCTACTTTATGTTTATTACTGAAGTTGTAGTGATGATGATGATGATGATGATGGTGTACTGAGGTGTTTTATATTGAACACTGTTCAGCAGAAAAGTTTTTATAAAAACTAACATGACTTCACATCAGCTGACTTTCACTTTCACTGTTGCAATAAAACCTCACATTCACTAAAACTTCACTGTTTTAAAGTTTTATTGATTTTATAACAAGTCCATCAGCAGCTGACTGAGTCTACCTGCTCACTGATGACATCATGTGATCTCTGCTCTGTGATTGGCTGAGCTGTGTGTAAGAGCTCAGTTGCTGCCAACTTTCTGCCAGTTGCTCAGAGTGTTTCAGAGTCTGTCAGGTCCACACAGCTGCTGCTGATGAAGATGATGAAGGTGATGAAGGTGACAGAGCTGCTCCTCATCCTCTCATGTGTCCTCTGTGTCCCAGCAGACAGTAAGTGTTTGACTCTTTAAACTAATTTCAGCTCTGATACACAGACAGACAGTCAACAGGTTAAACATCAGTGTTTTCTGTTTTCTCTTCAGATCTGCATGAAGATATTCGTATCGCCGGCTGTTCAGACTCTGTAGAGTCAAATGGAGAGTTCATGTATGGACTTGACGGTGAAGAGAAGTATTACTCAGACTTTAACAACAAGAGAGGAGTTTACCCTGCACCTGACTTTATAAATCCTTTCAGCTACATAGGGGATATTTTTCAGTTCTCTCAGCGTGAACTGGGAACCTGCAGATGGAACCTGAAACTAAATCTAGACAACTTTAAGAACCTACCACTGCAGCTCGGTAAGAGAAATCAATCACACTTTACATCACATGACCTGTCAGGTCCAGCTGACATGATTTCTCTTTTAAATTAAATCTGATCAAAGAAATTCAGATTTGTGATACGAACCATCTCTTACTGCATTTAACTTTCAGTTTGAGTTTATAATCATTATTAACTGTAAGTCATCATATGAAGAAACAGATATTTATAAATATTTATAAAAATGTATTTATATTTTTCAGATTAATCTGTTTTGAATCCATTAATCCATCCAGTTGATTTATTGAGTTCTGCACTCAGAAAAAAAAGACTTTAAATAATGAAAAAATATTTAAGATTCCTGAATTAAAAGAAACAATTCTGAATTGAATAAAAATAAATGTTTTAACATATTTGATCAGCCATGTCAACATCTTAATAATCAACCTTGTCTTCTAGAAATTACATTTATATCCTACTGATGTTCTGCCAAAAATATGTTTTCTCAAAAGAAGTGCTTAGATGGATAATATTAGATTGTTACCTGATAAATATTGTTCTTTGAACAGTAATTTAAATATTATTCATGTATGATTCATCCTCAGCTCAGAGTAAAATCTTTTTCTTGTTTATTTCCAGGTGGAAATTTATTTTAATAACACTGATTCTGTGTTGTCTGAACACTTCCTACTGCACATACTGCAGAAAACTCTGCTTAAATAAAAAATATTCAGTGTGAATCATCAGATACTAATCTGGATAAGTTGACATTTTAATTTGAGGCAACTGATTGTAGAAGTAATCAATAATTAAGAAACAAAAAATTTGTTTTAGTGAAATTAACTTTAATGCTGATAAATTAAGTAAGAATTTCAGCTCAATACACAGAACGAATTATTTGTTGTATATATCTGCAGTAAAATCAACCTTTTGCTCAGCATTTTGAGTTACAATCACTCAATCAGTCATTTAAGTCAAATATTGAAGTTGAGAAAACTCAAAGGGTCCTATCTTACGCCCGGCGCAGAGCAGCACTAAACGCAGCGCAAGTGTCTTTGCAAGACCGATGCAGTCATCATTTTCCCATCCAGCGCCCACGTTGTTAACATAGCAAAGGCACTTGCACCCATCAGTGCGTCCATGGGCGTGTTGGTCTTAAAGTAAGGCGTGGTCAGGCGCATTGTTGGTGCATTGCTTTCTTGAGGCAGCAGAGAGCGATTGTACTATTGACCAACAAAAACCTGGTCTGAAGTCAACGGCTCAATGTTTCACTGTTATTTTAAGAGCACATTATCAAGACAGTAATATGCAGCTACACAGGCGGCTGCACAACACGCATACACTCTGCTTGTTACACACACAGGATGCACAGCAGCGCACAAACATGCAAAAGGTAACAAATAAAAGGATTACAATGCGAAAGATTATTATTGTATATATTAATATATTTGAAAAAATACATGTCATAATGCTCAGTCATAATATTTATCAGAATGAGCTAATCGCAATTTAATCAGAATTAACTAATGACGGATTAAATTGTTTAATTATTTGACCAAATCGTGGCAATACACGTAGGTATTTAAACAACGGATCAGACACAGATCGACTTTCCTGCTGCATCAGCACATGATGACATGAGGAAATAAATGAGGTGAAAACAATGATCAAACTAACGAAGGAAATAAATCTGCAGCTTCCAGCTGCTGCCAGCAGCAGGATCAGAACCTTGGAGAGCTCATCAAGTCCTGATAACTGTGTTGATGATTCTTTACATGATTAAAATTAATGATTTAATTTTTGAACAATATTTAACAAATATTCTTTAACATTTCTGAGATTACAGTGATCAGGTTTATATACTTTCAGCAATTAAAACCTGCTGATCTGACCTGTTACTCCATGACTGAATGAAACAATTTTAAAGAAACTAAAGCTGTAATTAAAAAAATAAACCTTTTCAAAAACTAAATGAAGATAAATTTGCAACAAATTAATGAACAGGATGTTAAACTGGTGGTCTGGGGCCCCGGGAGGGTCCAGGAGCAGCAGTGTGCTCGTTATGGATCGCGCGCTTTCCCTTTGTGCACAAGCAGATCCGTTTCCTCTGCAGAGAAGCTTCCTTCTTACTATTTGGCAAATGTGCCGTCATAATAGCAATCCGCCAAAGTGCAAACACACCTGGCTCTTCAAGGGAATGAGAGATGACACTGTGATTGGTTTATTGCATAATACGCTGAAAACACACCCATGATTAATTAGGAGACTATGGACAACCCCTTTCAACCATGCGCCTGGCGCAGCGAACATTTTTCTGCCGTTAAAATAGCAAAAGTGGATTTGGACTCATCTTCAATGCAATTGCACCATGCACTTTAGACCGTGTGCTTTAGATCGTTAAAATAGGGCCCAGAAATGTGTCCTTTCACTAATAAACACAAAATTCAACCCAGACATACAGCAGTTCTTGAAATATTCACAAAATTTAATCTATAGATTCATGTTCATGGACACTCAGCAGGAATTTCACACTAGAGTATTTCAATATTAAGTTTGTTTCATACCTGCAGGACTTTTTTCTGTCAGTTGGACTTGGGAGAACAGAAGCTGTTTGTTTTTTCTTATTTGTTATTATTTTTTTTAACTATAGCCACTACATTACTCAACATTTAGTCCTGAGATTTTATCTTAAGTTAGCACTTTTATTTCCAGTTTGTCTATGATGATGCATGTATGGGCCCAGAAAAATACAATTTAGTTTGATGGCCTGTATGATGGTGTCACACTAATGTTATTTCAGCAATTGAAAGACTCCTACCAAATACCAACCACACGTTTTTATAGATATTTACAACTGCAACATTTTATATGGTCAGTAACTGGGTGGGTCCTTGAGAAGACCAAAGCTTTCCTAACTTGAATCATGGCTAACCCCAAAAATTAATATGTCATAAGTCATATTTCAATGATTTATGACCTATTAATGGCAAATAATAAGGATAACACAAACTTGGTCAAAGAGAAATGGGAGAGAGATCTTGGAATTATGATAGATGATGATCACTGGTCCCTATTGCTTACAGATTCAGGAAAAAGGTTTTATCAATGAAAGCTAATTTTGTAAATTTGTAATTTTAAAATTATCCACAGATTCTATTACAATCCTAAAAAGATTAGCTGTTTCAAGGTCAATACATCTCCACACTGCACCAGGTGTAAAACTGAGATTGGGATAGAACAACGGTGGGAGGCCATAGAACATACACTCAAGAAAGTCTTAAATATGGAACTTAGTTTAATACCTTTAATAGAACTTCTTGGAGACTCAGCTGATTTCTTTGGGTTGGCCATGACAGCAGCAAAAAAATGTGTTTTGTCCAAATGGATCGCTGAGGATCCCTCTAACTACTCACACTGGGTAAATGAACTCAACTACTGTATGCCCTTAGAAAAGGTCATGTATGATGTAAAAGGTAATCCACAGAGATTTCTGAAAACATGGCAAAGCTGGATTGACTTCCTAGAAATATGAACCTATACTGCTTCACCTCTATTTTTTATATCGACTCTGCAATCCTCCTGTAGATTATAAGGTGCTCATGTGTACATGTATATGAGGTTACTAGTATTCATGTGTGTGTGTGTGTGTGTGTGTGTGTGTGTGTATTTGCATTTGCTTGTATGCATATGGTTACCTACTTGGTCACCCACCAATGCTTATCTGTATATACCAGAAATGCGTAAGTGGATGGAAGAAGTGAATTACAGGCTGCATGTGTTTCGTGAATTGTAGACTGTATGTTGTAACACAAGTTAAATGCACTACTTTGCTCTGCCAACATACCTCTGATATGTTGTAAAGTAGTCCGTTACACTATGTGTACCACATAATAGAATTTGGAAGATGTGCTGCATAACTAAGTTGAACTCATTATTCTTATTTTAATTTCCATATAAAATGTGAAATTCTCAATAAAAACAAAAAAAAATCAAATATCTAAATGTTGAATGGGTGGAAATTAATTTTAACCATATTTTACTCATATCTGACAGCAACCCCAGTTGTTGACTCTACTCACATTATAACTGAGGTCCAGAGCTGTCTTTAACAGTTGGTCCCATGTCTGAAGCCCCTTTCATTACTGAATTATAAGCCTTCCAATATGCACTGAGGTCAAGGTTCAAAGGTCAGTATTTCAAAGTAAGAACCATGGAGAATCTTCATACTGACATATGTTACTCTCCTAGAGACCTTTCCAATGATATTGGATATTTGGTTTAACTCTACGACACACACACACAATGTTGGAGTGCTTTACTGGATGATGTAGCTCAATATTAATTGAGCAAGACTGTTTTAATAAAGATGATTTCATATCAAATATCTTCAGCCACATATTCTTGGAAATATAAAATTAAATGAGCAACTTCATATTTTATAATCACAGGCGATAAAACTGTTAAGGCTGGGGTGTTTTAGACCCAAAAGCAGACACAGCAAACAGAGGGATGGATGAGATGAGATGGTTTAATAAGCAACCTTAGTTATGGAGGGTAGAAGGGAGGGGGGCTGGTGTTGGTAAGGGGCAGGAAAACTGTAGAGGGGCGGTATGTCAGAGGGAGGCTGGTGGCTGAGCGCTCCTGGCGTGGCTGAAGAACAAGAGATGACTGGGTGGACGAGATGACACTGGAGAAAAGTCTCCTCATTTATTCTACTGTGTTCAATCATTCTATGTTCTAATGGATTCTACTGTTTAGTCTTTATCTTGTGATTATTTATCACATTTTTCTTGTTAAAATTTACTATTTCAATAATATGTAGTTTAGCATTTCCAACAATGTAACTTTAACATTCATGCCAATAGACTTCATTTGATTGAGAGTCGGAGCAGCAGCAGGTGTGTTTATATGGATGTTAATACTGAGGAAAATTCAGCCAAATACACATTTAAATATCTGAACAGAAGAAAGAAAAGTTTACTGTAGTGATTTTAAATGTCATTCAGTCAAGTTCACATTTAAATTTGATGAACTCAAACCAGAACTCCCCGTCTGTTTGACTGTAATCACTTATTGTGTTCATTAATAAAAGCTTCATTGCTTCATTTGTTTTTAATTATCAGATATATATAAAGGTCACTTGTGACTCTTGTAAATCCCTCCTGTGTTCTGATTACATCTGATCTTTAAAGGCTGAAATCCTTCCAGTAAAACTGACATTCACTAACTGCTCGATGTTAGTAAATCCAGAGAAATACATGATCAAGCTTTGTTTGTGTCTTTGTATTAGTTACTGATCCTCCTTTAAATGCATTTGCAGTGAACAGAGAGACACAAACTTACAAAAACTCACACAAGTGACTCACAAACTCTGTTTGATTAATAAAACGTGTTTGGAGCAAAACGCGTAACATCTGCACCTGAAAAACAGGCAGAAACCTGCAGGAAATCTGACTTTGAGAATTGATTGAACTAATTCTGATCATCCTTCAGGGATTTAGTCAACTCAGTGATCAGATTTAGGTTCAGGTTTGTTATTGCTGCATCTCCAGAGCACCGCCATGAAGTTGGTGAATAAAATATCAAAACCAAAAGGACGAAACACAAAATTATGAAAATAAGAAGAAAACTGAGGTTGTAAATATTAGAATTTTCCTTTAAGTGTCGAACTAAACCCGGGGATACCCTGCATTTATATGCAAAGATTGAAAGTGAATATTTACTGTATGTAGTATTCTCTTGATTTATGTTAAAGAATGTGCTTAAATGTAAGTTTTTTATTTATTATACAGTCAGTAAGAGATAGTTTTCGACTGTAAAATATTGACCCTCTGTGAAGAGATGAAGACTATAATACATGACTCTGTAGTTAATGCATCTATATTGTACTGAACTCTGTTGCTCAACAGATCCTCCTTCAAGTCCGATTGTCTACCCGAAAGACAAGATGGAGCTCGGAGTCCAGAACACGCTGATCTGTCATGTGACCGGTTTCTACCCTGCTCCTGTTAAACTCTACTGGACCAAGAACGGAGAGAACATGACTGAAGGAACCAGCATCAATGTTCCCTTCCCCAACAAAGATGGTTCCTACAGACAGACCTCCAGACTGGAGTTCATCCCACAGCAGGGAGACATCTACAGCTGTAGAGTGACTCACCCAGCGACCGAACCACTGACCAGGATGTGGGGTGAGAAACTATTTACATCTACAGTTAAATAACTGACCAAACTACAGCTAATCAGTTAGATAACTGCCCAAACTACAGCTAATCAGAGAGATAACTGACCAAACTACAGCTAATCAGAGAGATAACTGACCAAACTACAGCTAATCAGTTAGATAACTGACCAAACTACAGCTAATCAGTTAGATAACTGACCAAACCATTTGTTGTTACTGAAAACAAAACACATGCGTCATGGACACATGTTGGATATCTTATGGCTCTTTGTGTAAATAATATTTGGTAATTGTTTTGCATCCAGGATAAGATGAAATTAACCCATTAAAGTATTTTTTATATCACATTTTTATAGTTGATGCCAACGTTAATATAATAAAGCCTACAAGTCTTCATGTTCAAGGTTCCTTTTAAGTGATTAACATGGAATATGCATATACTACATTTAATCCTAACATAATACATGTGTCTGTGTATCAGGTGGAGAGGTAATGTCGGTGTATGAAGTCTGTGTCTCTTACAAAAAGGTCACGAGCAGGTCATGAAGATTTAGAGGCATTGTGGACTGTACAGTAGATGTTTGGCCGATATTGTAAGCATGAGTGGACTCAGGTACCTGCCAGAGCCTGATGGTGGCAGGGGTGAAGATGCTGGGAGAATAGATTGCTGATATAAGCCATTATCATGTCTAATCTTTGGATCTCAGTTGAAAAAAGTTTCAGATCAGCTCAAGGACAAAACTTCTCTTTGATGTTCAAAAAATAAAAAAGAATCATCAGGAGTCAGAGTTCTGAGCAGCAACATGTACTTTAATGCCGGCAAAAAAGGAGAGCAATATACAGTGCACACAAGGCTCACCACATATGCTCTGGAGAGCTGGGACTGCACCTCAGATTTTATACCTTTTGCCTTATATAGGACACGCCTATTGTCCAACCTCTTCATACTAGCCAATTACACCATTATAATCTCTTTACATCACCTGTTGCAGGTGCAAAAGTCCCAAAAATAGGTTTTGGGCTGAACTGGACATGCCTGGGCATATCCTGTTCTATCCAGTCATGTTCAGGGTCATTTTACACCATTATTTCCAATT
Organism: Thunnus thynnus; assembly: GCF_963924715.1. Classification (NCBI taxonomy): domain Eukaryota; kingdom Metazoa; phylum Chordata; class Actinopteri; order Scombriformes; family Scombridae; genus Thunnus; species Thunnus thynnus. Next base: position 16,734 of record NC_089520.1, read on the forward strand.
CTTCTTCTGGCTTTATTTTTTAAAGTTATTCTTGCCACTTTACACCCTTATTTCTCAATCCTGAGGTTATTTTTAAAAAACAATGAGTTTAATACAAACACACTTACAATTTTATCCAGGGCACTGAGTGAGATTATCTTTAACATACTTTGTGCCCATATATCAATCACAAGTTTCTGTGAGGTATACATACAATATCATGATAATTCAACACACTTCTACTTAATGCTTTTCATCTTGACAGTAATCATTTGCAGTGCATTTTGTCTTTCCCTCAGCACATCACAAGTCTATTAAAATTATACCACACCATATAAGCCCACCAGAAAAAATAAGTTGCTGTCCTAAGCAGGATGTCATAAACATTTCAATAAGAAGATAAGGGACTTGCCTAATTGCCCACAGGAGCATGATGTTGATCAGGGTGAAGCAGAGATGGAAAAAAGAGGTGAAGTAACTTGTCTTAATGTTAAAAAGCTGTTTTGTGTTAATGTTTCATTATAAACTAATGTCTGTAATCGATAAAGGTACGTAAGCCTCTTTTACTTTTTGAATGTGAAAAGCAAATTGATAAATAATGATGAAGAAGAAGATGATGTTGAATCAATGCCAGGGACTTTCCACTGAGATCAGCACTGGTGATGTATCAAAAATTGGTGGCAAAAAGTTTTAATGGTGGAAGACACCTGGACTTTGTGACATGGGAGGAACCCTGGAGAGGGTTCACATTGGGAAGCTCTCTCCAGGGTATATAAGGTGATGGTTTCTTGTTCTGTTTTAGGTTTCTGCTTCATGAACCAAGCCTGGGTTTACTGTATTATGCTATTTGCACAGTAAATCTAATATTGCACTGAACTCTGACTGAGTGTTTTTCTTCAACTTTGAAGTACAGTCTTTTATTTTTTGAGTTGTTTGGCTAATTTTGAGACTAAAAGATATTGTGTACCTGAAGACCTATAGGCCCAAATGACAAGGTTTTTTCAGTTACTACATTTATCAGTCTGCAGACCGCTGAGCCAAGTTGAACACAAACAGAGTGAACCTTGTAACTTCATTAAGTTAAAGTTTTAAATGGAGTTTATGTCTCTGAGGGTTAATTTCACATCCAGCTTACTAACTAACACTAAACCTTACTGCCAACACACAGACTGTAACGGCAGTGCTGATGTGGATTACTGACAGAGAACATCTGTATATACAGTGACCAACATGATCACTGCGATGCTTTATAAAGTCCAACATTTAAACCACAGCAACAGAGAGCAACGTGTGATATTTGAAACCAGCTTCTACTCTTTATATTGTGGTTTTATTTAATATATATTTTATATTTTCTCCTGCAGATGTGGAGGTGCAGCAGCCAGGTGTTGGACCTGCAGTGTTTTGTGGACTGGGTCTGACCGTCGGTCTGCTCGGTGTGGCGGCTGGAACCTTCTTCCTTGTCAAAGGAAACGAGTGCAGCTGATTGGCTGGAGCTGATGATGTCATCAGTATCAATCAATCAATCAATCAATTTTTATTTATATAGCGCCATATCACAACAGAAGTCATCTCAAGGCACTTTTCACATAGAGCAGGTCAAGACCGTACTCTTTAATTTACAGAGACCCAACAATTCCCCCATGAGCAGCACTTGGCGACAGCGGTAAGGAAAAACTCCCCTTTAACGGGTAGAAACCTCAAGCAGACCCCGGCTCTTGGTGGGCGGCCATCTGCTTTGACCGGTTGGGTTGAGAGAGAGAAAGAGAGAAGGAAAGGGGGAGGGGGGACAGAAGAAAAACAATCACAACAACAACAACAAGCACAAGCAGCAACAGCCAGGGAAGGATGCCATCAGGACTGTGAAGGACCGCGAAGGTTCGGCCCGGGACTCAGGTTTTCCTGTGAGATGAGAAAGCACAAAAAACTCCGGGGAAGAAGCAAAGTTAGTGACATGCATTGATGTTACATGAATGCATACAGATGGAGAGGAGGAGGAGGAGAGAGGAGCTCAGTGCATCATGGGAAGTCCCCCAGCAGTCTAGGCCTATAGCAGCATAACTAAGGGCTGATCCAAGGCGAGCCTGGTCGACCCTAACTATAAGCTTTATCAAAAAGGAAAGTTTGAAGCCTACTCTTAAACATAGAGAGGGTGTCTGCACCCCGGACCCAATCTGGAAGATGGTTCCACAGGAGAGGAGCCTGATAGCTGAAGGCTCTGCCTCCCATTCTACTTTTAAAGACTGTAGGGACCACCAGTAAGCTGCATACTGGGAGCGCAGTGTTCTAGTGGGATAATACAGTATTATGAGCTGTTTAAGACATGCAATCAACATCAATAAGGTGATGAACTCTGATCTGTGTGAAATAATTTTTTTCTTGTCTTTCATTTTATATCTGATTGTTGCATTAAAGCAGTTTATGTTGCCGTCTTGGACCCTTTTGAAAGGGACTTCCTGGATGAATAGAGCTTAAATCATCTTTAATGTATCTGACAGTTCAACGCTGCATAATGAGCTGGTTTCCTCTGAAGCTCCTTCTGGAGTTTTCTTTCTAACAATCAGACATTTCTGGGGGTTGTTCCAGCAAGCTGGCTGACGGGAGAGTCTGACTCATTTCAATAAGCTTCACTCATTTAAGTGACAGTTCGTTCCATCACTGCGGTTTATATGAGTCCCAGCTCAGTAACCATGGTAACCATGGTAACTCAGTCAGCAGAACTAGCTGCTCTGTGGCAGGTTAAAGGTCAAACTTTACTCAGCTGCATGTCAAAGAACGTCCGACAGACTTTAAAACACGCTTCCATCAAGTGTCTTTTCACACTCGCATCACTTTTATTTAAAAGTTTAGCGTTTATAATTTAAGAAATAAAAGTGTGCCAGCGTTATTTTGAAGTTATTAATTTATTCATTCACTGATTTTGTTCAAGCTGTGAAGACAAAAAAAATTAAATAAAATCCAAACCATGAATCCTTCTGCTGTGTTTAAATGTTTACAGTATTAACTGCTTATAGTGATCACAGTTACAGTGATCAGCTGTTTATATGGATCAAAAAGCAGTGAGACAGAATCATTCATATACAACATTTATGCTGTTTAAATAAGTGACCTATAGAAATCAAGTAGTCCACCTACAGTGATCATTTTGGGTCTCTGCATACATGACAACATGTGGAAAACATTTTAAACCACGTAAATCTATTTTTGTACTTTACTCCCATGATAAACAACTGCTGCTGCGTGAACACTGACATCATGACGGAGACGGAAAATCATTTTCTCTCAGTGACAAACGTCGTCTCCTCGAAGCTTCTGACAATAAAGGGGGGTGCTCCAGCTGCTCTTTACACACATTCGATGTGGTCGATGTATGATGGAAATTAGGTGCAAAATGTTGAATATAAGCCCACCAGCTGGCCCACATTTATAGAGCTCTGCTGCTCTTCACTTTCATCATGCAGACTCATCAAGCCGGATGCAGGGATTCAACCATCAACCTCCTGGTATTAACTTCACTCCTCTAACCTTTAGAGCATCACTACCTGCCTACAGGTTTGCATTTCATCTGTCATCACTTTTGTGCCGTCTCATCTCCTTCACCTTGTTAATTGCAGCAGTTTTGCCCTTTTTGGTGAAAACTCCTTTATATTCTTCATATAGTTTCATCAGCAGGTTTGTTCTGCCGCTCTAGTTTTCTCTTCTTTTTGCAACACAGTATCATCTTTTCTACAATCGACTGTTCTGGGCTGTTTATGTCCTCCGTGAACGTGCACACTGCAGGTTTATTCCAGTCTGGATAGACTGAGCATTGACTAGATGCAGCTAAACTGTGTTAGTTGAACGACTTGAGCCTCAAGTGAAAGTCGGCGTTAATTCTAGCCAGACTTCCTGTCGCTGCGTTGATGGAACATCCCTCTGGACTGATGCTGGTACTGAAGCTACAGACACAAAATAATAACTTTAATAACTTTGAAAAATTTGATAATAAGTGACAAAAATAGATGAAACATAAGAAATTAGAAAAATTAGGGCCCAAACTCAGAGGAGGTAATCTAAGCAATAAAGAAACTAAAGCTTCAACTTAACACAACATAACCAAACAGATCTAACCTGTGGTTTTACTGACTCCCAAGACTTCAGCTGACCAGGAAGAAGCCTGAGAGGCAGTTCCCAACCACATAAAAAATACACACACACATAGACTAGTCCTACACAGACACAAGGGGAAACTTGACCAACAACAATATTAAACATCTAACACATTTAAATATATCCAAACATAAAGAACCTGAAGCCTGGGAGAGAGCATTTTAAGGATTGGCCACAGGAAGTGGAAGAAACCAACAGGAGAAATGGAAGAAGGGGGATTTGAATTTAATATTCTCAAAAAATCTCCTTAGATTGGATTTGTTATCATTTGCTGGAAGCGAATTCTTTCTCTGTAGATAATTTCTTTTGATAACCTTTTGCCAAAGGATCTCAGTAAGGTGACAAACAAAGGTAAGTGTTACTTGCAAATTAAAGAACCATGTGACAAAATGCAACTAAATTATGCATCAAAATTAGCAAACAACTGTCATAAAATTGAATAAACTGTGTAATATATGAACAAAAGATTATGGGCTCTATCTTACACCCGGCGCAAAGATGTTCAACTTGTCTGATAACAGGATAAATAAATTATATTAGTATTGAGTATTGAGGCCTCAGATGGCAGAACATTTTTCATAAAACGTTCCTTTAATGTGATATGTGAACAAAAGTAGAATGTTTTCTCTGCAACATTCTGAGGATATTTTGGGGATGTTGTGGAGATAATGGATTATAGAATGTTCTTTTTATAAAATAGCAATAAATAATATTACATGTTAACAAAGGAAGAACATCCTCAATGCATCTCTGTGAGGGTTTTATTGAGGCCTGAGATGACAGAACATTTCTTATAAAATGTTCCTGTAATGTGATAAGTTACCAAGGTCATGGTCAAGGTCAAATTCATTTATAGAGTGCTTTAAAAAAACAAATCAGGTTTGTGCCAGAGTGCTTTACAACAAACAGAATAGAGCAGAAGTTATCATTGAACATAGGTTCTTAGATATATACAAACATTGCATTGATCAAATCAGATCAGATGTGTGTCCCGATCTTATATACTGTATAGGGGTGGTTTTGTGCTCGATATCTTTGAGACCTGACAGAGATCCCTTTTGGGATCAAAACATTGTTTACACAATAAAAGTGTGCAGGTTTTTTCATGGTTTCTAATGATCTCACTTACTGGATGTATGTTTTATTATCTTCACCCACTGAGTTACTTATAAAACATTCCCAAAGTGTTACATGATAACGAAGAAACAACATACATAAGGCTGCACAGTCTCTCCAACTGAGACTAGACGTCTCAGCAATGTGGTGTGTAATTGAGTTTACAGGTGAATTAAGCAATATTCTGTGAATTATGTACATGCCCAGTTTTCTGAAGGAGGTGTGTAAGAGTCAAAGGCAATAGTGTTGGCATGATGTGGCTAGAGAGAATCAAACTATTCAGATGATGTTGACTTGTAGTAGCAATGCAGGTGAGTCATTTGAGTAGTTGGAGGGCTCAATTTAATAATCTGAAGGATTTAATAATTCAAGGGAATTTAGTAGACTAATTTGAGATTTTAAAAAAATGTAATGAATCTGAGGGAAGGAGGAAACAAATTGTAATTCAACAGAACAGTTTAATCTTTTTTGCTCTCCTGAGTCCAAGGGGTTCTCTAATTATTTGATATTGAGGAATACAGTATCGTGTGCATCGTTAGAATGAGTGCATTGGAGATGTGTGCAGGAAGCAGTGCTACAACCCGCTAGGCAGAGTGTCCAGCTGCTCTTTACACACATTCGATGTGGTCGATGTATGATGGAAATTAGGTGCAAAATGTTGAATATAAGCCCACCAGCTGGCCCACATTTATAGAATACACTCTTTTTTCTCATTGAGTTAACCCAAATGATGAAAAAAATTGTTGTTTGGTTGAACTTGCAACACGCAAATATAGATACACACACACACAATCTATATATCTATCCCATGCAACTGATAACTGATTTAGATGGATGTTGTTTTTTGGGCTAAACCGTGACCTTTATTTGGCCCAAAAATATATGCTGAAAAAAAAAATCTGATTTTCCTTCGTCTTTATGAGACACACACATACACGCACAAACACAAATACACACTCACACACTCAAAAACACACACACTCACAAAACACACATACACACTCACACACATGCACACACAAATGCACACACATACACAAACACACACACACACACACACTCAAACTCAAATGAGCTGGGGGCCGCTGGAGGCGGAGTCTGGGTGAGGCTGGGCTGCATCAGGAAGGCTAGGATAGCAGACTACTACCGGGTTGTTCAACACCCGCCGTGCTTTTGTTGTTGTAAACGTCGTCATAGAAACAAGTGGAACAAATGTCACCATAAAGAAATATCTTTATAATGTTTATGGTGCAAGGCTTTTACTATGGAGTAAAATGTTTTGAGGAATAAATCTCTTCCCACAAATGATTCAGTACATTTCATTCACCCAAAAGATTTTTTTGAATAATTTGTCCGTGAATGTCACATCATTGCAGGGGAAACGTGTAGAACATGACGCCGGGACAGTGGGACACCATTATCCTATGGTTTGCACCTCCATGGCTGCAAACCATGGGATGCAGCCATGGAGGCATTATTTATTGGCTTTTATTTTCTATAAGAACTCCATGGATGTAGCGGGCGCTGCGAAGCTAGCGGCGTTGTCAAATCAAATATGACGTGTGGCACAGCAGCATCAGCTGTACGGTGTTTTGTTGCACTCTGTATTTATGATCTCTGTCAGATAAACATAAGCGTGTTCATGAAAACGTATATATATTAAGTTTTAATTCACTTCACAGCGTGGCATTATGTGACAGAAATATGCACATCCATTATTATCTGCCAGACTTATAAAGACGCAGATACACCTGGTTCTGTTGTTTTAATGTCACACACTGTGGAATCACATACACAAGCTTCATTTACTGTCACAGTGAGCCAAAAATGGATGTAAAGGTCTTTAAACCTCCGTTTGCACATCAACAGTTGTGTCCGTTCTGCTCATCAGACGTCAGTGAGAATTACGCACGGCTGCTGTGGATGTTTGAAACAACTTTACACCTGATTCATCACATTTTTCTGCAAACCGTCACCACTGTGAAGTGTCAGTCTTCATTATTAAACATCAGAAGAATGATAAATGATTTATTGATAGAGCTTGTGTTGAAATGGACTTTACAACGTGCTTCAAAACAAAATGAAGTGATCGTTAACAGAGAGATGATGCTTTAATAAGGTTTAATAATTCACCTTTGAATTTTACTGAAAGCTGTGTGGCAAAAATAACGACACAATCTAGCGTGAGGTGCGCACATTCTTCCTGTATAAATAGCATAGTTGTTGTGAAACAGCCATATACTCCTGTGATTGGCAGGTTCATTCAGCTCCAGCTAAAGCAATAAATGGACCTTCCACACACAACACAGTAACGTGCCATTCACATAAAACTCGCACCAACATTAAACTTTCATATCAAGGTGGGGGCCACAAAATATCAGCGGGCCGCGAGATTGAGACCCATGATCTAGAGGCTTTGTTTCTTAACATTAACATTAGTAATATTGAATCTGGATATTTATTGGAATTGTTGCTCTGTGTTTGCTGGATGTTTGCTATATTAGCTAATCTATCAGCTGACAATATCAGATATTGAGTTTACTGTTCAGCTGAAAACATGTAGTTCAGAATCTATTAATGCAACTTTAATAATGTTTTATATTATAGTTTATAGCAGCGCTTCAATAACTGTTTTAGACCACAGAACCATTCAAAGGAATGTTTTTGTCTTCAAAGAGCCTCTTAAACTCCAATATAACAATATATACGTACGCAGAAGCTTATCGGTTTTAACAGTTTCATTATATTTTATTATATTATATCAATATAAAGTTTTCACTTATACCAGCGAGCAGAGAGCCTCATAACTCAAATATGAATTTAGTAACACTTCAGTTAAATGTGGTGAAACATTATTACAACAGATGAACAGTGATATTACTGATCCAGTCTGGGAACCACTGGTTTACTGGTTTACTGGTTTACTGGTTTATCTTCATGTCTGTGACTGTGAGTTGGTTCTCCAGCAGCAGACGTTTGTGTCAACAGTCTGCCTGGTAACAGCTGATCAGCAGGTCATGTGA
>NC_089520.1:37500-82500 GCF_963924715.1 Thunnus thynnus
ACAGGTGAGATACAGACAGGTGAGATACAGAATGGTGAGACACAAACAGGTGAGACACAGACAGGTGAGACACAGACAGGTAAGATACAGACAGGTGAGACACAGACAGGTGAGACAGACAGGTGAGAGACAGACAGGTGAGAGACAGACAGGTGAGACACAAACAGGTGAGACAGACAGGTGAGAGACAGACAGGTGAGAGACAGACAGGTGAGATACAGACAGGTGAGACACAGACAGGTGAGACAGACAGGTGAGAGACAGACAGGTGAGAGACAGACAGGTGAGATACAGACAGGTGAGACACAAACAGGTGAGAGACAGACAGGTGAGAGACAGACAGGTGAGACAGACAGGTGAGATACAGACAGGTGAGACACAGACAGGTAAGATACAGACAGGTGAGACACAGACAGGTGAGACAGACAGGTGAGAGACAGACAGGTGAGAGACAGACAGGTGAGATACAGACAGGTGAGACACAAACAGGTGAGAGACAGACAGGTGAGAGACAGACAGGTGAGACAGACAGGTGAGATACAGACAGGTGAGACACAGACAGGTAAGATACAGACAGGTGAGACACAGACAGGTGAGAGACAGACAGGTGAGAGACAGACAGGTGAGAGACAGACAGGTGAGACAGACAGGTGAGAGACAGACAGGTGAGACACAGACAGGTAACAGACCTGTTGGTTGAGGAGGAAGCGCATGCCTGATGTCAGAAATCTGGACAGGAAGTTGTAAACCTTCCTGAAGACAGACAGACATCAGTTCTATTAACAATAATCATTAATCATTAATGATTATTGATTGTTACATTATACTTATTAACAGTTATCATTAATGATTATTGATTGTTACATTATACTTATTAACAGTTATCAGTAATGATTATTGATCGTTACATTATACTTATTAACAGTTATCAGTAATGATTATTGATTGTTACATTATACTTATTAACAGTTATCAGTAATGATTATTGATTGTTACATTATACTTATTAACAGTTATCATTAATGATTATTGATTGTTACATTATACTTATTAACAGTTATCAGTAATGATTATTGATTGTTACATTATACTTATTAACAGTTATCGGTAATGATTATTGATCGTTACATTATACTTATTAACAGTTATCAGTAATGATTATTGATCGTTACATTATACTTATTAACAGTTATCAGTAATGATTATTGATTGTTACATTATACTTATTAACAGTTATCAGTAATGATTATTGATCGTTACATTATACTTATTAACAGTTATCAGTAATGATTATTGATCGTTACATTATACTTATTAACAGTTATCATTAATGATTATTGATTGTTACATTATACTTATTAACAGTTATCATTAATGATTATTGATTGTTACATTATACTTATTAACAGTTATCAGTAATGATTATTGATTGTTACATTATACTTATTAACAGTTATCAGTAATGATTATTGATTGTTACCCGAGCGTTCCGCTGAACTTTGCCTTCATTTTGGCGATCTTGGCATCACAAGTGATGTTGTTGATCTTCAGTCGTCCTTCGGCGTCTCGGATCAGATTCAGAGCTGTGTTGATATTCACTCCCTCTGCCGAGGCGTTGATGTTTCCTGTGTCATAACTGAGATGTGACAAAAAGATCATCATCATCATCATCATCATCATCATCATTGTCGTCACTGTGAGCAGGTATTAGTGCTACTATGTTTCTGCAGGACTAACAAGAACCAGTAGAGGATCCGTCGGTGGAAACTCAGAGTGATCGACGAGTTCTGAACGTCAAACAACAAACCGACGTCTGGGAGGAAGCTGAGCTCGGCGTGAGTCAGATTCAACTCTTTTATCTTCACACTGACGGTAAACGAGAGGAAACGTTAATACGTGTCGAGTATTTAATGTTACAGTATTATTAGAAGTATATTATGATATTATACTCAGTGATGGTGTATTGGAAACGTCCTTCGCTGCCCTTCATCTCTGGCATACTGATGTTACTGAGCTCCTCTTCCACAAACCTCTGAGTCTCAAACCTCACTGAAAACACAAAACACACACTGTTAGTACTGCAAGTACTGCAAGTACTGCAAGTACTGCAACACATATAAATACTGTTAGTACTGCAACACATATAAATACTGTTAGTACTGCAAGTACTGCAAGTACTGCAACACATATAAATACTGTTAGTACTGCAACACATATAAATACTGTTAGTACTGCAAGTACTGCAACACATATAAATACTGCAAGTACTGCAAGTACTGCAACTCATATAAATACTGCAAGTACTGCAAGTACTGTAACACATATAAATACTGCAAGTACTGCGACACATATAAATACTGTTAGTACTGCAAGTACTGCAACACATATAAATACTGCAAGTACTGCAACACATATAAATACTGTTAATGGATATACAATATTATTACAATAAAAACAGAAAAATTAATACTGTAAAAACTATAAATACTAAATACTGGATTAGTTTTAAGCAGTTTTAGATCTGGATTATAGATTAGATCTGGATTGTAGATTAGATCCGGATTATAGATTAGATCTGGATTGTAGATTAGATCTGGATTATAGATTAGATCTGGAGTATAGATTGTTCTGGATTATAGATTAGATCTGGATTATAGATTAGATCTGGATTATGGATGAATCCAGTTTACAGATTGATCTAGATTATAGATTGTTCTGGATTATAGATTAGATCTGGATTATAGATTAGATCTGGATTATAGATTAGATCTGGATTACAGATTGATCTGAAGTATAGATTGTTCTGGATTATAGATTAGATCTGGATTACAGATTGATCTATATTATAGATTGTTCTGGATTATAGATTAGATCTGGATTACAGATTGATCTATATTATAGATTGTTCTGGATTATAGATTAGATCTGGATTATAGATTAGATCTGGATTATAGATTAGATCTGGATTGTAGATTAGATCTGGATTATGGATGAATCTAGTTTACAGATTGATCTAGATTATAGATTGTTCTGGATTGTAGATTAGATCTGGATTATGGATGAATCTAGTTTACAGATTGATCTAGATTATAGATTGTTCTGGATTATAGATTTGTGTCCAGTATTTAGTGTGTAGTGTAGTTCTTACACATCTCCAGTCCTTTGTCAGTGATGCGGATCTTGCAGCCGGCAGGTTCAGCAGTGGCCATGATGGACACCAAAGGGTAGAAGAAGAGAAGGGACAACAGACAGGAAGTCATCTCAACCTGAAACACAGAAGAAAACGATGATTCAAATGTGGACAGATCAGCTGTTCTGTCTGGCACGTGTTAATTATCACCACAGTTTGGTCTTGCAGGCTGTTTGGACTTTGATCAGTGACTCACAGGCCTCCTGTCTGTGTTTCTGTCTCTGTTGGATGTTTGCTGATTCAAAAGTCACCCAGAGAACAGACACACAGCACAACACAATAAAAATACTTCAAATGTTTCCAGTTGTTTCCAGTTGGCTCCAGTTGTTTCCAGTTGTTTCCAGTTGGCTCCAGTTGTTTCCAGTTGTTTCCAGTTGGCTCCAGTTGTTTCCAGTTGGCTCCAGTTGGCTCCAGTTGTTTCCAGTTGTTTCCAGTTGTTTCCAGTTGTTTCCAGTTGGCTCCCTGTTCGGCTCAACACTGAGTCCACATGTTTACCAACACACAGCAGAATTGAGGACATTTGAAGGTTGTTCACTGAACGTTTTCTGTGTGAAAACTATGCAAATGTGTCACAGTTTGCTCGAAAACTGTTGCTGCTGCGTCGACTGTATGAAGAGTTTTAACATGTGGACTCGGTATTGATCCCTGCAGCTAACCAATCAGAAGACAGCCACATCCATCTGTGATTTATGATCAGACAGACTGGTGGTGGATTTATTAGGAAAATAAATAATAATTTTACAATAAAATCACAGAAAGAAGCAGCTTTCAAACAAACAGATGTCAGACTTTTAATCTTTTCAAAATGGTGGCAGTAAGGAAAGCCTCATGTTTCAGACTTGGAACCTCATTGTAAGTAAGTAATTTTATTTATTATAACGCCTTTCAAGAGCAGAGATGTCACAAAAGTGCTTCACAGTGGAGATAAAGCAAAAACACATACAGACATAAAACACAATAAACAACAAATTTTATGACATTTTTTAGACCCCTGACGTTTTGTGTACGCGCTTCAACCCAGTATAAAGTTTTTAATCATCGGATGCCTCGATTTTTAACTACATTACGTGATCCAGCTGCCGACTCCTGACTGCCGCTAGTTTAGCCAGGTTTTTGTTTTTAGCCCGGCAGCTAAGCTAGCCGGTGTCGATTTTTACTGAGAATTTTAAGCTACTTTTATTCTTGGATTTTACAACGATGCCAACTTTATCCTGTGAGGACAGTGTACTACTCCAGATCGCTGACTTTAAGGAAGATATTTGACAGCTTTCCGATGAGCTCCAGAAGACGGACTCCCTCCTCTGTAGCTTCATGGGCTATCGGGCAGTTCAAACAGATCGCCAATCTGAGTGCAGCCATCCAAGACACTGCTCCGTGGGACCCCTCCACCTGTCCGCGGCCATCACTCGTCCTGGGCCGAGTTGGTGGCCCGCAGCCGCACGAGGCGCTCGGGCAGGGCTGCCTCGCCACCCCACCTAACTCTCTCCAACCACTATGCGATCCTGTCGGACACCTTCTCGGCTCCTGCCGATGCTCCAGCGGCTCCGACTCATCCCCGTTCAGACCCCTCTCCGAAAGCGGTGCCCAGTGATACTGCACCCTCTTCCCCACCAGTGGCTAGCAGTGTTCACGTGGTTTGCCATTCCTCTGTGAGGTCAGATCAACGGCCATCATCTCAGGGAACGACCTCCTCTGCCCGTCGAAAGATAAAAATGTTGAAAGAGGCAGTTGCCAGACGTTCTGGAAGTCTTCCTCGTCCAGTCTTGCCACAACACTCGCCCGTCTGGTCACCCCATCCTCAGTCGGCGACCTCAACACAAGGTGTGGAAACAGACCCTGCACTCCCCAGCCGCACAAGCCCACGGCTGTCACCCCCTCGTCCTCTCTTCTCGCCAACCACATTAGTAGTTGAGGACCCCATAATCAGGACATCAGGTTCTTCAACGCAGCCACACACTGCTTTCACGGTCCGTGACATCCTGGATAAGCTCCCGGGGCTGCTGCGCTCGCTCTCGTCCTTGATTAAACGAATCATAGTCCACATGGGAACAAATAATACTGCTCATCAGCAGTCTGAGCTGACCAAAAAGGATTTAAACAACTTTTTCAAGTTCCTAGGTAGCTGTGAAGTAACTATCTTTATCTCTGATCACCACACTTCATCTCCATCTCCTCAGAGCACTGACCCCCCCGCCAGCTCTCCCCATCGGCTTTCTCTGTCATCACCACCTTCACTGGTCGCTTTCCCTATACAGACCATTATTACAGACAGAGCCCATCATCCACACCATACATCTAAATCTTCATATCGATAACACTACGTGTAATGCTGCCTCTGAATTTCTTAATCTCACTGAGTCCTTTGATTTTAAGCAACATGTATCCGGCTCAACACACACTGGTGGGCACACTCTGGACCTTTTTACCCATGGCATAGATATTGTTACTGTTGGCTCTAAGGACTTCTATGTCAGTGACCATAAATGTATTTTATATGACATTTGCTCCACATTGGACTCTGAGCCCTCTTGTCATATGAGACAGACTCGTATCATAAATGAGGCTGTGGCTGTCAATTTCTGCACAGTATTTGACAGCAACATTGCTTTAACGGATGGAGACGTGGACACCTCAATCAAATCATTTAACACTCATTGTTCCTCAGTATTGGATAAACTGGCTCCTCAGAAACTCAGAAAGATCTCCAAAAACCCATCCCCATGGATCAACGACACCATCCGGACATTCAGGCACAAATGCAGAAAGTCTGAGTGCCTGTGAAAAGCTACGAAGCTGGAAGTACATAGACTGCATCTCAAAGATCTCATGAGTACCCTCAACAACATGGTGAAGGCTGAGAGATCTTTATATTTCACTACTCTAATCTCTGTCAACAAAAGAAATCTAAAGTCCCGTTTGATACTATAAACCATATTGTCTCTCCCAGCACCCCTAAACTTCAAATCTCATCAAACAGTGACTGCGATAACTTTCTCAAATATTTTATAGACAAGGTTGCCAATATTAGGGCAAATATCTCACCTATGTCCAGTCTGCTTACTAGTGGCTTCTGAACTCCATCCATCTTGGACTCCTGTTATTCAGTGTCCGTGGATGATATAGCAGCCCTGTTAGGACAAATGAAACCCTCCTCGAGCCCACTAGATGTCCTACCAACCACTATGTTTTTAAAGGTTTTTAACTGTATCGGACCCTGCATAGCCAATATTATAAACCACTCTCTTCTATCAGGGTGTGTCCTCAGCTATTTTAAGCAGGCTATTGTTCAGCCTCTTAAAGAAATCAAACCTGGATCCCTCCCTGCCAGAGAACTACAGGCCCATTTCAAAACTCCCTTTCTTTACCAAAATTTTAGAAAAGACTGTGGAGAAGCAACTGGTTCAAACACTGGAATTGCACATTGTGTTAGATAGTTTGCAATCTGGTTTCTGTAAAATGAACCCCACTGAAACAGCTCTCCTGAAGGTCTCAAATGACATTTTAATGGCTGCAGATGCCGGAGATTGTTCTGTTTTAGTTTTATTGGACCTTAGCGCAGCGTTCGATACTGTGGACCATCACATTCTGATCCACAGGCTAAATCACCTGGTGGGCATCTCTGGGACTGCATTGGAGTGGTTCTCCTCATATCTCATGGATAGATCTTTGTCAGTCTCTGTAGGTGAATTTGTGTAAAACACAGCAGCTTTGTTCTGCGGTGTTCCCCAGGGATCAGTCTTGGGACCCATTTTACTCTCCATATACATGCTGCCACTGGGACAAATCATCAGCAGTTTCAAGAACATCTCCTACAATCTCTATGCTGATGACATCCAGTTGTACTTTTCATTTAAATCTAATGAGCTCCACAAACTCTTTGAACTTAATAGCTGTTTAAATGCAACTAGGAATTGGATGGCAAATAATTTTCTGCAGCTAAATGCAGATAAAACTGAAGTCCTGATATTTGGCCCCGATAATCTTCAGCCACCGATCAGATAGAACCTTGGTACCTTATCCTCATCTTCTCAGCCTTCCTTGTGTAATCTTGGTGTAATTTTTGACCAGTCAATGAGTTTTAAAGTGAATGTTAAGATGCTAAGCCGATCATGATTCTTTCACCTGAGAAACAAACTCCAGTCAGTGGTATCAAGAAATGAACTGGAGATGTTAATCCATGCCTTTATTTCATCACGTTTGGACAACTGTAACTCTCTTTTTACCTGTCTTAATAATTCTTCCATACACTGCTTGTGTGTACAAAGTGTCCAAAATGCTGCTGCTAAGCTTTTAACACGATCCAACAGATGGTCACATATTACACCTATTTTAACCTCACTGCACTGGCTTCCAGTAAATTTTAGAATTCATTTTAAAATTTTCGGTGCTCACTTATAGAGCCCTACATGGCCAGACTCCACCCCTATACCACCAGCAGAGCTCTTAGATCCTCCACCCAGGGCTTTCTAAGTGTACCTCATACACATTTTAAGACTCAGGGTGATCATGCTTTCCGGTCGGCAGCCCCTAAGCTTTGGAACAGTCTTCAAACTAGCTTAAGAGCCTTGGAAACTGTTGACTCTTTTAAAAAGCAGCTAAAAACCCGTCTGTTCAGACAGGCATGTGGATAGTTTGTGCTATTTTATCTGCTCTCTCCTTGTATGTTTCTATCTGGTGTCTTTGTTTTATTTATTTTGATGCATTTGATTTTACTTCTTTGACTGTGAAGCACTTTGTGAAGGTGTTATATAAATAAACTTTACTTTACTGGACGTAGTCACCATGACGTCACCCGTTGGTTGTGGGCGGCTGCAGCCGTCACCATCTTGGCAGCGCCTGACTCTGCCTGACTGCCAGCTAATCCAGAACGGTCAAAGAGGCGGAGCTGAGCTGCCTAGCAGCTAGCGAACTGTCACTCAAAGCAGTCATGTACTTAATTATTCATAACTTTACAGTTTAATAACATTTAAACGGGTGAGATAAAGAATTCACCACCTGTGATTTCCCCTCAAGTTGTCTTGAAAGAGGAAATTAGTTCTAAAGACCAAAACATTTTTGTTCCAGGCTGTAAACAACATGGAATTTTAACATGGAGGTCTATGGGGGTCTATGGGAGTCTATGGAGGTCTATGGGGGTCTATGGGGGTCTATGGGAGTCTATGGAGGTCTATGGGGGTCTATGGGAGTCTATGGGGGTCTATGGGGGTCTATGGGGGTCTATGGGAGTCTATGGGGGTCTATGGGGGTCTATGGGAGTCTATGGGGGTCTATGGGGGTCTATGGGAGTCTATGGGGGTCTATGGGGGTCTATGGGGGTCTATGGGGGTCTATGGGAGTCTATGGGGGTCTATGGGGGTCTATGGGAGTCTATGGGGGTCTATGGGGGTCTATGGGGGTCTATGGGGTCTATGGGAGTCTATGGGGGTCTATGGGAGTCTATGGGGGTCTATGGGAGTCTATGGAAGTCTATGGGGGTCTATGGGAGTCTATGGGGGTCTATGGGGGTCTATGGGGGTCTATGGGAGTCTATGGGAGTCTATGGGGGTCTATGGGAGTCTATGGGAGTCTATGGGGGTCTATGGGGGTCTATGGGAGTCTATGGGGGTCTATGGGGGTCTATGGGGGTCTATGGGAGTCTATGGGGGTCTATGGGGGTCTATGGGAGTCTATGGGAGTCTATGTGATTGACACACTTTAGAAGCCTCAAGTGGCCCTTCGAGGAACTGCAGTTTTTAGGACTTCCACACTGGCTTCATTTTTCAGCTGCTTGGTCTTGAGCTGCTTTTTAAAAGGGTTAGGGTTAGGGTTAGTCCATAGATCTTAAATCCAAAGGGAGAGAGTTTTAAACAACGAGCAAACCCTGATCAGGTCTGCAGTAGATCTCTAATGTAGGCAGGAGCCTGACCATGCAGAGCTCTATAGGTCATCACAAGAACTTTTTATTGGATTCTGAATTTGATGGTGAGCCAGTGACGAGCAATCAGAATCAGTGTCATATGAGACCTTTTGGAGGACCTGGTCAAGAGTTCAGCAGCAGTATTTTGGAGAGATGTTCTGCTGAGGCAGGTGAACAGGGAGTTACAGTAGTCAAGATGGGATGATATAAAAGCATAGTCTCATTATTTAAATATCCTGAATTAGTTTCTTTTGCTGCATTATTTTGGTTTAAACTGTCTTTAACTCATTTAAGCTCCTCTGTCAGTGACAGAAACTTGCAGTTTGTTCTTATCTTTGACTCAGAATTACAACTCAAAGATGACATGAACCATTTTTCCACTCGCTTGCTTGTTACAGTCGGAACAATATGACGAGGTTGAACGAGGATTTTCACAAACACTGTGAACTTTTACAAGCTGACAGGATTTTAAAAATCAGAGGTCAGTTTGTGTGACGGCAGTCCGATCTTTGATGGACACAAAGGTCACATGTTGTAAAAAAGTAGTGGAAAGGTTTGTTTCTGAGCTGAAGTTTATCAACACTGTTCAGAACAAATCAATTTAAACTTGTAAACATTTATATCTGCTTGTTTTTTCAGCTTGTTTCTGTGCAGAGACAAACTGTCTACTGTAAACAGAAAGCTTCAGCAGCGTACTGAGGTCAAAGGTCACAATAAACACCATCCAGACAAATCTGAGGGTTTTTGTCCCTCCTGTGACTCCATACCACCGAACTAAACACAACCAGAACAGTTGTAGCTTAAACTTATGAGTGAAAGAAAGAAACGAGCTGTCGACTGTCAGACTGCGTCGTCCATATAAACACTGCTCGACTTGAACTGCAGTAACCTCTCTTTCCCAACACTCCTCCTCCTCCTCATCCTCTCTTTTCTTTCCAAACACTCCTCCTCCTCCTCATCCTCTCTTTTCTTTCACAACACTCCTCCTCCTCCTCATCCTCTCTTTTCTTTCCAAACACTCCTCCTCCTCCTCATCCTCTCTTTTCTTTCACAACACTCCTCCTGAGCTGGTTTTTCTCTCTGTAACACAAACTGAACTGAAGGATCTGATGAGTCTCTTTAGTTTAAACCTTTAAAAACAGACAGGAAGACAAACTGAGAGACTGAAAACTCTGATTCATTTATTTATTCACTTTCTCTGACACTTCAACTACTTTCACAGGTCCGCTGACACTTGAACACTGAACATTGACAGTTCCACTGTATTCATCTGCTTTTGTCTTCAGCTCCTCTCAGGCCTCTTCAACCTGGTTCAGCTTTGTCTGTAACATGACAGCAGGACGCTGTGTCGGCCAATCACATACATGCAAACTCACATTCTTGGCAGCTTACTGGATAACATGAATGTCGTATTGCTGTTTAACTCTGTGATGAAAAATAAAATAATTTCCAATAAATTCACCATGATAACTTTCCAGAGCTGTAAAATCCTGCCTGTGAGTGTTACAAACCTCTAAAGTGTTCTGGACTCTGATCAACCTTTAAACTCCAGAATCTGGATCGTATTTCACGTCTCACCTGAACCTTAAACAGCGCAGCAACAATTCACTCCAACTGCTTTCAGTGCATTTATCAGTTACAGACTGAACATCACATTAAAATATCTTAATTACATCATTATTGATGGAAAAATTATTAGATATAAAAGTATTCCTGTCACAGAGGCCTAAAATATCACTGCACTGTACGCTGTAGCTTTAAGAGACAAGACACACACACACACACACACACACACATACACACACACACACACACACACACACACACACACACACACACACACACACACGTGTCATCTGGTCTAAAACTCCAAACAGCCTTTGAAGAACAGAATGTCCTCACAAAAATAGAAATGCAGGACCACACACCGTCACACACACAGTCTGTAATCTGCACGTTAATTACAGCTCAGTGACGACAGCCAATCGTCATCCAGCTGCTGCTTCACCCACATCTGGACATCTGTCTAACCACTAACTGCTAACTGCTAAATGCTAACCTTTAATTAAAAACCTTCAGTTCAAAGAGAAGATTTAGATTCCACACACAGCCTGACCCCCGACCTCTGACCCCTGCAGGTCTGCTGTGTGAGAGGAAATTAGTTAACTGGTTAAATTAATTGAAAGAGTTCACTAATAAATCCTCATTCTTACAGGATAAAGAACCTGACCACAGCTCAGTATTTTATATTTAATCATGTAATGCAGTGTGTTTGACTGAGCTGACTGAAGGTTTTCATCTGACAGTCAGTAACTTCAAACACTAAAAAGAGCTGAATGTGTAACTCTAACCCTTTAAAGAAGTGAGTCAGAAAACAGTCGAAGTGAACTGTGTTTGAACAGCAAAGCTTTAAAGTGTCTACAGTGAAAGAGTCAGTTAGTGTATAAGTACTGAAAGCAGTGAAATAATAATAATAAATATATAAAATTAACAACTGATGAAACATCCTGACAGCAGCAACTGAGACACATTCAACTCAAATATATCATTAAATACTACTCACCTGTCCATCATCTGTCTGTCTGACTGTCTGTCTGTCTGTCTGTCTGTCTGTCTGTCTGACTGACTGTCTGTCTGACTGTCTGTCTGTCTGTCTGACTGACTGTCTGTCTGTCTGTCTGTCTGTCTGACTGACTGTCTGTCTGACTGTCTGTCTGTCTGTCTGACTGACTGACTGTCTGTCTGTCTGTCTGACTGACTGTCTGTCTGTCTGTCTGTCTGTCTGACTGACTGTCTGTCTGACTGTCTGTCTGTCTGTCTGACTGACTGACTGTCTGTCTGTCTGACTGTCTGTCTGTCTGACTGACTGTCTGTCTGACTGTCTGTCTGTCTGTCTGACTGACTGACTGTCTGTCTGTCTGTCTGACTGACTGTCTGTCTGACTGTCTGTCTGACTGACTGACTGTCTGTCTGTGTCTCAGTAAAAGCTGAACTTTGTTCTGAATGTCAGAAAGATGAAAATGATGAAACTCACAGATCAGCAGACGGATGGAGGAGGAGCAGATCTGTTCTGTTCATCTGTTTCTGTCCACACTGACTGATTCTCTCTGTGAGGAAAAGCTTCCCAAGGGACTGACTCCTCCCCCCCCTCCTCCTCCTCCCTCCTCCCCCTCCTCCTCCTCCCTCCTCCCCCCTCCTCCTCCCCCCTCCTCCCCCTCCTCCCCCCTCCTCCTCCCTCACCCCCCCCCCCCTCCTCCCCCTCCTCCTCCCCCCATCACTGTGGGAGGCTGAGAGTGGCTGTTTCCTTGTATTTCTATCTTTGTGAGGACCATTTTCAGATTTACACACTGACTGTGAGGACTTGTTTAGACAGCAGGGATGTGAACATGAGGGGTTAGAGTGGTCGAGTAGCTAAAACGTGGTCTTTCAAGTGGTCAGGGATGTAAACATGAAGGATTAGAGCAGCAAAACCAGCCCCTTTAAAGCAGAGTGATGCATGAATTTTACAGCTCTGGAAAGTTATCATGGTGGAAATTATTATGTGTCTCCTTTTTCTCCTGTTTCTGAAACTTCTCTCTTCTTTCAAACACTTTGTACACGTTATACATCCTCATGTTCTGCATGAGAAGCTTTGTTTTAGGAAAATACATTTTTCCTCAACAAAATGTGACAAAACAAACTGTTCTGTGTTTCAGGGAACCTCTGCTGGTTCTGTGGTTAAACCCTGGTAACGGTCAGTTTCCCCTGTTAGATTACAAGGTTCTGGGTTCACAGCAGTTCCCCTCATAATGCTGCTCTTATGAACAAACTTGTTTTTAATGTTTATCATTCAATGCAACTCCTGTGCTCTTTAATATAGATAGATACATACATACATACCTCCCATGGGGGGGGGGGGTGGTGTGTCTTCCTCAAGCTCGGGTCCTCTACCAGAGTTCTGGGAGTTTGAGGGGTCTGTGCAGTATCTTAGCTGTTCCTAGGACTGGTTCTTCTGGACAGAGACCTCAGATGTTGTACCTGGAATCTGCTGGAGCCACTCACCCAGTTTGTGGGTCACAGCCCCCAGTGCTCCCATTACCACTGGCACCACTGTTGCCTTCACTCCCCACATCTTTTCTAGCTCCTCTTCTTGGTATTTTTCGATCTTCTCGTGTTTCTTCTTCCTGATGTTGCTGTCGCTTGGAGTTGCTACATCTATCACCGCTGCCTTCTTCTG
The DNA here is from genome assembly GCF_963924715.1 of Thunnus thynnus. Classification (NCBI taxonomy): domain Eukaryota; kingdom Metazoa; phylum Chordata; class Actinopteri; order Scombriformes; family Scombridae; genus Thunnus; species Thunnus thynnus. Next base: position 50,803 of record NC_089520.1, read on the forward strand.
TTGTTTGTCGATCAACACGATGTCCGGTTGGTTCACCATCACCAGCTTGTCAGTCTGGATCTGGAAGTCCCACAGGATCTTGGCTTGGTCTTTCTCAACCACCTTAAGAGGTGTCTTCCATTGTGACCTTGGGGCCTCCAGCCCATACTCAGTGCAGATGTTCCTGTACACTATGCCAGCCACTTGGTTATGGCGTTCCATGTACGCTGTTCCTGCCTGCATCTTACACCCTGCTATTATGTGCTGAACTGTCTCAGGAGCATCTTTGCACAGCCTGCACCTGGGGTCCTGTCTGGTGTGGTAGATCCCCGCCTCTATTGATCTTGTACTGAGTGCCTGTTCTTGTGCTGCCATGATCAGTGCTTCTGTGCTGTCCTTCAGTCCAGCCTTTTCCAGCCACTGGTAGGATTTCTTGATATCAGCCACTTCTTCTATCTGTCGGTGGTACATGCCGTGTAGGGGCTTGTCCCTCCATGATGGTTCCTCGTCCTCCTCTGCATCGTCGGGTTTCTGCTGCCTGAGGTATTCACTTAGCAGTTCATCTTTGGGGGCCATCTTCCTGATGTATTCCTGGATGTTGGTTGTTTTGTCCTGGACAGTGGCTCTGATGCTCACCAGTCCTCAGCCTCCCTCGTTCCGCTTAGTGTACAGTCTCAGGGTGCTGGACTTGGGATGAAACCCTCCCTGCACTTTGAGGAGCTTTCTTGTCTTAATATCAGTGGCCTCTATCTCCTCCTTTGGCCAGCTTATTATACCAGCAGGGTGTCTGATGACTGGCAGGGCGTACGTGTTGATGGCCCGTATCTTGTTCTTCCCATTCAGCAGACTTTTCAGGACCTGCCTTACTCTGTGTAGGTATTTGGCTGTGACTGACTTCCTTGCGGCCTCCTCAAGGTTTCCATTTGCCTGCAGGATGCCAAGGTATTTGTAGCTGTCCTGAACATCTGCAATGCTGCCTTCTGGTAGTTCAACCCCCTCAGTACTGATCATCTTCCCTCTCTTTGATACCATCCGACCATTCAATGTCGTTGCTGTAGATCCTGGCGATGTGGATCAGTGAGTCGATGTCTTGCTCATTCCTAGCATACAGCTTGATGTCATCCATGTAGAGGAGGTGACTGATGGTTGTTCCACTTCAGAACCGGTATCTCAGAACCGGTATCCGTAGCCACTCTTTGAGATGATGTGGCTGAGGGGTTCAGGTCTTGGAGGCAGGGTCCTGTTCATTCCTATGAAGGTTACTCAGTTGCACATGAAGCCAAAAAAGATCAAAAAGTTCTGCCTCTATTGGGCCCGTAGAGTAAGCACACCAGTGACGAGTCGGCTACTTCCAGTTTAGCCCTCCGGCTAACTTGAATGGGGATAAAACAATTCAGTCGTCGTTTTTTCTGGACTTCTGAAATGTGATTAGACTGAACGGAACAAATAATGACAGTGAGGCGAGTCATTGCGACAAATGTATCCACTAATAGACGTGGATACTAATGTATCACTCTTCTTCTCTCCTCATATTTCCTGCACTAATGTATCCACATCTCTTTCACAATGTAAGTCTGAAGGAAAACGTCTTTTTGGGCCCAATAATGTCACGTGATGTTGTAATTACACGGTTTGGCCGCTATGTCAAACTGGCTCCAAAGCCCGGCGCTGTTCCTGTATCCAGTTCTGTTCATACATCCACCACCACTTCACAAGGCCAGACCTTCCTCCTCCTGCCCTGCAGGTGTCGCTGTTGAAGCATTTTAATCAGAATTTCAATAATAGATTTTTTCCAAAGAAGAGAGAAAAATATTTTATAAATAATAATGAGATTTGGTAATAGTTTATTTCAACCCTCAGCAGCTCCTCTGCATCTATGGACCAGCCTCCTCTGGAAAACAGACATTATCAGTGTAGAGAGAGCGAGACAGTGGAGCATGTCATGACTTCATGCAGGAAATGTGAGGAGAGAAGAAGAGTGATGACAGGTGTACAGGTGAGGATTAAGGATGTGATTGAAGGTGTGGACACTGTGAAGGGGAGAACTGGATTTATTAGAAGACTCTAATGACATCGGACTGTAGTGACGGATAAAGCCAGTAGGAGGCAGTAATGCAACTTCTAGGATGCCAACAGCCGTTAACCACCAAAGAAGAAGAGGAAGAACAGGACGGAAATAGACTGATGTCACTTCCTGTTTCCTTCAACACATGTGAGTGAGCGTGGAGAGAAAACGGTGAAGAACCTCCACAGGACCCGTATAAGACCCGCTTAAATACGTTTAAACCAATTAAAACCCGTTTAGTTTCGGTACCAAAGTGCATTCCGCCATGTTGGAGCAGTTGGGTCTGATCGGGACCATCCGGGACGAGGAGCAGAGTCCGGAGGAACCCGACACCGAGTCCGACCAGGAGGTGAGTGAGTCCGGCCTCACAGCTGATCTCTGCCCGCTGCAGGGAACCAGAGCTCGGCTGGAAGAAAGACAAAATGTTTTTTAAGTTTAAATATGAAGAAGAAGAGATGAAACAAGATCTGAATGTTTACATTTCACACAGAAGCACGTGGAGCCTGTCTCACCTGTCTCACCTGTCTCACCTGCATAATTCACTCTTAAAATGAACGTAGTAGAAACATAAAACGTACCTGGAACATTTGTAAGGTTCCTTTTACGTTAACGGGAAGTCATCTGATGTCTTCTGGAGTTTGGACTTCAGCTTGGAGTGCAAGTTGTTCAGGCTGTTTGTGTTTATTGGGCAGCATTTTCAATATACAATAATAATAACAATACTCAATATACACTCCAGATATTACACGTTTTTTTCTTCAAAACATAGAATAAGACATATCTATGCTCATCACAATGGCCGCTTGGTTATGTTTTAAAAGGAGCAAATTTGGAAAGAAATTATATTTATAAAACACTGCAGATTAAAATCTTACAACACTCACAAGTGCATCTTCAGAGTACAAATAATCTGGATGAATGAAACGACTAAAAACCTATTATTGGCTGAACTGCAGGAGCTGGGAAACATTACAAGCAAAAGAAAATAATTTTAAAATAAAACTGTTACCAGTAAAGAGTCATATGTAATGACTTCCTGGATAAAAAGCATCCTGCAGATCACAGAAACATCATATTTCAGCTGAACAATCTGAACAACATCAGCTTGTATTCTTCTGACTCACTGAATCAAACCTCATGTGGGAACATTTGGGAACATTTAGGAACATTTGGGAACATTTGGGAACTGTTTTGCTCATGTGTGGCATCATTTTTGTTGGCAGGTGAGATTTGTCCGTCTTCCACCTGAATCTCAGCTGCTAATTAGAGATGTTGGTGTTTGTGCTGCAGCTCGTTACTGTCGTCTACACATCACACGGCTGCTGTCAGCGTCTGTGTGAGTCACAAACAAACATGAAATAATATTTAATCAATAATCACATTGATTGTGTTTCAGGACCAGCCGATCGTCCTGAACAGGAAGAAGAAGTTTGGGAATCAGACTCGCGGGGCGAGAGACTTCAACACGGACTTTGAGTTTGGAGAGCGAGACGGACTGAACCACGACGACGACTGGGTGATGGCCGACGTCATGAAACAGCTCAAGAACAAGGTGAAACCCAGCAGAACCCTGCTTCAAATGCGGTACAATGTTCTATCACCGTGTGCTGGTTCTGTAACGTTCTGCAGCTGTGTGCTGGTTCTGTAACGTTCTACAGCTGTGTGCTGGTTCTATGGCGTTCTACAGCTGTGTGCTGGTTCTGTAACGTTCTACAGCTGTGTGCTGGTTCTATGGCGTTCTACAGCTGTGTGCTGGTTCTGTAACGTTCTACAGCTGTGTGCTGGTTCTATGGCGTTTTACAGCTGTGTGCTGGTTCTGTAACGTTCTGCAGCTGTGTGCTGGTTCTGTAACGTCCTACTGATGTGTGCTGGTTCTGTAAAGTTCTACTGATGTGTGCTGGTTCTGTAACGTTCTGCAGCTGTGTGCTGGTTCTGTAACGTTCTACTGATGTGTGCTGGTTCTGTAACGTTCTACAGCTGTGTGCTGGTTCTGTAACGTCCTGCAGTTGTGCGCTGGTTCCATGGCGTTCTACAGCTGTGTGCTGGTTCTGTAACGTCCTGCAGCTGTGCGCTGGTTCCATGGCGTTCTGCAGCTGTGTGCTGGTTCTGTAACGTCCTGCAGCTGTGCGCTGGTTCTATGGCGTTCTACAGCTGTGTGCTGGTTCTGTAACGTTCTGCAGCTGTGTGCTGGTTCTGTAACGTTGTACAGCTGTGTGCTGGTTCTAGAACGTTCTACCGCTGTGTGCTGGTTCTATGGCGTTCTACAGCTGTGTGCTGGTTCTGTAACGTTCTACAGCTTTGTGCTGGTTCTAGAACGTTCTACTGCTGTGTGCTGGTTCTGTAACGTTCTACAGCTTTGTGCTGGTTCTGTAACGTTCTACAGCTGTGTGCTGGTTCTGTAACGTTCTACAGCTGTGCGCTGGTTCTGTAACGTCCTGCAGCTGTGCGCTGGTTCTATGGCGTTCTACTGCTGTGTGCTGGTTCTGTAACGTTCTACAGCTGTGCGCTGGTTCTGTAACGTCCTGCAGCTGTGCGCTGGTTCTATGGCGTTCTACAGCTGTGTGCTGGTTCTGTAAAGTTCTACAGCTGTGTGCTGGTTCTGTAACGTTCTACAGCTGTGTGCTGGTTCTGTAACGTTCTGCAGCTGTGTGCTGGTTCTGTAACGTTCTACAGCTGTGTGCTGGTTCTGTAACGTTCTACAGCTGTGCGCTGGTTCTGTAACGTCCTGCAGCTGTGCGCTGGTTCTATGGCGTTCTACTGCTGTGTGCTGGTTCTGTAACGTTCTGCAGCTGTGTGCTGGTTCTATGGCGTTCTACTGCTGTGTGCTGGTTCTATGGCGTTCTACTGCTGTGTGCTGGTTCTATGGCGTTCTACTGCTGTGTGCTGGTTCTGTAACGTCCTGCAGCTGTGCGCTGGTTCTATGGCGTTCTACTGCTGTGTGCTGGTTCTGTAACGTTCTGCAGCTGTGTGCTGGTTCTGTAACGTTCTACAGCTGTGTGCTGGTTCTAGAACGTTCTACAGCTGTGCGCTGGTTCTGTAACGTCCTGCAGCTGTGCGCTGGTTCTATGGCGTTCTACTGCTGTGTGCTGGTTCTGTAACGTTCTACAGCTGTGTGCTGGTTCTGTAACGTTCTACAGCTGTGCGCTGGTTCTGTAACGTCCTGCAGCTGTGCGCTGGTTCTATGGCGTTCTACAGCTGTGTGCTGGTTCTGTAACGTTCTGCAGCTGTGTGCTGGTTCTGTAACGTTGTACAGCTGTGTGCTGGTTCTAGAACGTTCTACCGCTGTGTGCTGGTTCTGTAACGTTGTACAGCTGTGTGCTGGTTCTAGAACGTTCTACCGCTGTGTGCTGGTTCTATGGCGTTCTACAGCTGTGTGCTGGTTCTGTAACGTTCTACAGCTTTGTGCTGGTTCTAGAACATTCTACCGCTGTGTGCTGGTTCTGTAAAGTTCTACAGCTGTGTGCTGGTTCTGTAACGTTCTACAGCTGTGTGCTGGTTCTGTAACGTTCTACAGCTGTGCGCTGGTTCTGTAACGTCCTGCAGCTGTGCGCTGGTTCTATGGCGTTCTACTGCTGTGTGCTGGTTCTGTAACGTTCTACAGCTGTGCGCTGGTTCTGTAACGTCCTGCAGCTGTGCGCTGGTTCTATGGCGTTCTACAGCTGTGTGCTGGTTCTGTAAAGTTCTACAGCTGTGTGCTGGTTCTGTAACGTTCTGCAGCTGTGTGCTGGTTCTGTAACGTTCTACAGCTGTGTGCTGGTTCTGTAACGTTCTACAGCTGTGCGCTGGTTCTGTAACGTCCTGCAGCTGTGCGCTGGTTCTATGGCGTTCTACTGCTGTGTGCTGGTTCTGTAACGTTCTGCAGCTGTGTGCTGGTTCTATGGCGTTCTACTGCTGTGTGCTGGTTCTATGGCGTTCTACTGCTGTGTGCTGGTTCTATGGCGTTCTACTGCTGTGTGCTGGTTCTGTAACGTCCTGCAGCTGTGCGCTGGTTCTATGGCGTTCTACTGCTGTGTGCTGGTTCTGTAACGTTCTGCAGCTGTGTGCTGGTTCTGTAACGTTCTACAGCTGTGTGCTGGTTCTAGAACGTTCTACAGCTGTGCGCTGGTTCTGTAACGTCCTGCAGCTGTGCGCTGGTTCTATGGTGTTCTACAGCTGTGTGCTGGTTCTGTAACGTCCTGCAGCTGTGCGCTGGTTCTATGGCGTTCTACTGCTGTGTGCTGGTTCTGTTACGTCCTGCAGCTGTGCGCTGGTTCTATGGCGTTCTACAGCTGTGCGCTGGTTCTGTAACGTCCTGCAGCTGTGTGCTGGTTCTGTAACGTTCTACAGCTGTGTGCTGGTTCTGTAACGTTCTACAGCTGTGCGCTGGTTCTGTAACGTCCTGCAGCTGTGCGCTGGTTCTATGGCGTTTTACTGCTGTGTGCTGGTTCTGTAACGTTCTGCAGCTGTGTGCTGGTTCTATGGCGTTCTACTGCTGTGTGCTGGTTCTGTAACGTCCTGCAGCTGTGCGCTGGTTCTATGGCGTTCTACTGCTGTGTGCTGGTTCTGTAACGTTCTGCAGCTGTGTGCTGGTTCTGTAACGTTCTACAGCTGTGTGCTGGTTCTAGAACGTTCTACCGCTGTGTGCTGGTTCTATGGCGTTCTACAGCTGTGTGCTGGTTCTATGGCGTTCTACAGCTGTGTGCTGGTTCTGTAACGTTCTACAGCTTTGTGCTGGTTCTAGAACGTTCTACCGCTGTGTGCTGGTTCTGTAACGTTGTACAGCTGTGTGCTGGTTCTAGAACGTTCTACCGCTGTGTGCTGATTCTGTAACGTTCTACAGCTGTGTGCTGGTTCTGTAACGTTCTACAGCTGTGTGCTGGTTCTGTAAGTTCTACCGCTGTGTGCTGGTTCTATGGCGTTCTACAGCTGTGTGCTGGTTCTGTAACGTTCTACAGCTGTGTGCTGGTTCTGTAAGTTCTACCGCTGTGTGCTGGTTCTATGGCGTTCTACAGCTGTGTGCTGGTTCTGTAACGTTCTACCGCTGTGTGCTGGTTCTGTAAAGTTCTACAGCTGTGTGCTGGTTCTGTAACGTTCTACAGCTGTGCGCTGGTTCTGTAACGTCCTGCAGCTGTGCACTGGTTCTATGGCGTTCTACAGCTGTGTGCTGGTTCTGTAACGTCCTGCAGCTGTGCGCTGGTTCTATGGCGTTCTACTGCTGTGTGCTGGTTCTGTAACGTTCTGCAGCTGTGTGCTGGTTCTGTAACGTTCTACAGCTGTGTGTTGGTTCTATGGCGTTCTACAGCTGTGTGCTGGTTCTGTAACGTTCTACAGCTTTGTGCTGGTTCTAGAACGTTCTACCGCTGTGTGCTGGTTCTAGAACGTTGTACAGCTGTGTGCTGGTTCTGTAACGTTGTACAACTGTGTGCTGGTTCTGTAAGTTCTACCGCTGTGTGCTGGTTCTATGGCGTTCTACAGCTGTGTGCTGGTTCTGTAACGTTCTGCAGCTGTGTGCTGGTTCTGTAACGTTCTACAGCTGTGTGCTGGTTCTATGGCGTTTTACAGCTGTGTGCTGGTTCTGTAACGTCCTACTGATGTGTGCTGGTTCTGTAAAGTTCTTCAGCTGTGTGCTGGTTCTGTAACGTTCTGCAGCTGTGTGCTGGTTCTGTAACGTTCTGCAGCTGTGCGCTGGTTCTATGGCGTTCTACTGCTGTGTGTTGGTTCTATGACGTTCTACCGCTGTGTGCTGGTTCTATGGCGTTCTACCGCTGTGTGCTGGTTCTGTAACGTCCTGCAGCTGTGCGCTGGTTCTATGGCGTTCTACCGCTGTGTGCTGGTTCTGTAACGTTCTACAGCTGTGTGCTGGTTCTAGAACGTTCTACCGCTGTGTGCTGGTTCTGTAACGTTCTGCAGCTGTGTGCTGGTTCTATGGCGTTCTACTGCTGTGTGCTGGTTCTGTAACGTTGTACAGCTGTGTGCTGGTTCTAGAACGTTCTACCGCTGTGTGCTGATTCTGTAACGTTCTACAGCTGTGTGCTGGTTCTGTAACGTTCTACAACTGTGTGCTGGTTCTGTAAGTTCTACCGCTGTGTGCTGGTTCTATGGCGTTCTACAGCTGTGTGCTGGTTCTGTAACGTTCTGCAGCTGTGTGCTGGTTCTGTAACGTTCTACAGCTGTGTGCTGGTTCTATGGCGTTTTACAGCTGTGTGCTGGTTCTATGGCGTTCTACAGCTGTGTGCTGGTTCTGTAACGTTCTGCAGCTGTGTGCTGGTTCTGTAACGTTCTACAGCTGTGTGCTGGTTCTATGGCGTTTTACAGCTGTGTGCTGGTTCTGTAACGTTCTACAGCTGTGTGCTGGTTCTATGGCGTTTTACAGCTGTGTGCTGGTTCTGTAACGTCCTACTGATGTGTGCTGGTTCTGTAAAGTTCTTCAGCTGTGTGCTGGTTCTGTAACGTTCTGCAGCTGTGTGCTGGTTCTGTAACGTTCTGCAGCTGTGTGCTGGTTCTATGGCGTTCTACAGCTGTGTGCTGGTTCTGTAACGTTCTACAGCTGTGTGCTGGTTCTGTAACGTCCTGCAGCTGTGCGCTGGTTCTATGGCGTTCTACTGCTGTGTGTTGGTTCTATGACGTTCTACCGCTGTGTGCTGGTTCTATGGCGTTCTACCGCTGTGTGCTGGTTCTGTAACGTTCTACAGCTGTGTGCTGGTTCTAGAACGTTCTACCGCTGTGTGCTGGTTCTGTAACGTTCTGCAGCTGTGTGCTGGTTCTGTAACGTTCTACTGATGTGTATTTACTGTGTTCTGTGTTTTTAGAGAACTCGGACGACTCTCGACCAGAAAATCGACAGAATCAGGAAGAAGAGGAAAGCTGAGGTTTGTCTGCTGTTAAATCTTTGTGCTTCTCTCAGTATTTACTTCGTTATAATAATTATACATTTTATATATAAATTGTTAATATTATGTAATATATATTTAAATTTAATTTTTTTTGCTCCAGTCCGTTTATCCCGATGTCTGTCTGTTCCCTCAAATGACCTTTTGTCCAGTTCTACTCCGTGTGTGTCGGATCTAGTCAGTTTCATTTATCAATCAATCAATCAATCAATTTTTATTTATATAGCGCCATATCACAACAGAAGTCATCTCAAGGCACTTTTCACATAGAGCAGGTCAAGACCGTACTCTTTAATTTACAGAGACCCAACAGTTCCCCCATGAGCAAGCACTTGGCGACAGCGGTAAGGAAAAACTCCCCTTTAACGGGTAGAAACCTCAAGCAGACCCCGGCTCTTGGTGGGCGGCCATCTGCTTTGACCGGTTGGGTTGAGAGAGAGAAAGAGAGAGGGAAAGGGGGAGGGGGGACAGAAGAAAAACAATGACAACAACAAACAACAACAAACACAAGCATCAACAGCCAGGGAAGGATGCCATCAGGACTGTGAAGGACCGCGAAGGTTCGGCCCGGGAGTCAGGTTTTTCTGTGAGATGAGAAAGCACAAAGAACTCCGGGGAAGAAGCAAAGTTAGTGACATGCATTGATGTTACATGAATGCATACAGATGGAGAGGAGGAGGAGGAGAGAGGAGCTCAGTGCATCATGGGAAGTCCCCCAGTAGTCTAGGCCTATAGCAGCATAACTAAGGGCTGATCCAAGGCGAGCCTGGTCGGCCCTAACTATAAGCTTTATCAAAAAGGAAAGTTTTAAGCCTACTCTTAAACATAGAGAGGGTGTCTGCACCCCGGACTGAATCCGGTAGATGGTTCCATAGAAGAGGAGCCTGATAGCTGAAGGCTCTGCCTCCCATTCTACTTTTAAAGACTGTAGGGACCACCAGTAAGCCTGCATACTGGGAGCGCAGTGTTCTAGTGGGATAATACGGTATTATGAGCTCTTCAAGATATGATGGTGTCTGACCATTAAGGGCTTTGTAAGTTAGGAGAAGGATTTTAAATTCTATTCTAGATTTTACAGGAAGCCAATGTAGTGAAGCTAAAATGGGAGAAATGTGGTCTCTTTTTCTAGTTTTAGTCAGAACACGTGCAGCTGCATTCTGGACCAGCTGGAGAGTCTTTAGAGACTTGTTAGGGCAGCCTGATAATAAGGAATTGCAATAATCCAGCCTAGAAGTAACAAATGCGTGAACTAGTTTTTCTGCATCTTTTAGGGACAGGATGTGATTTTTGTGATATTACGTAAGTGAAAAAAGGCAGTCCTTGAGATTTGATTTATGTGGGAGTTAAAGGACATATCCTGATCAAAGATAACTCCCAGATTCCTTACGGTGGTGCTGGAGGCCAGGGTAAAGCCATCCAGAGTAGCTTTATCATTAGATAATGTGTTTCTAAGGTGTTTAGGGCCAAGCACAATAACTTCAGTTTTATCTGAATTTAGTAGCAGAAAATTGCAGGTCATCCAGGTCTTTATGTCGTTAAGGCATGTTTGGAGTTTGTTTAACTGATTGGGTTCATCTGGCTTCATTGATAAATATAATTGGGTATCGTCTGCGTAACAATGAAAATTTATGGAGTGTTTCCTAATAATATTACCTAAAGGAAGCATATACAAGGTGAATAGAATTGGTCCAAGTACAGAACCTTGTGGAACTCCGTGTCTAACTTTTGCCTTCACGGAGGATTCATCATTCACATGTACAAACTGAAATCGGTCTGATAAATAGGACTTAAACCAGGTTAATGCAGTTCCTTTAATGCCAATTAAATGTTCCAGTCTCTGCAAAAGGATTTGATGGTCAATTGTGTCGAATGCAGCACTAAGATCTAACAGGACAAGTATAGAGACAAATCCTTTGTCCGATGCAGTTAGGAGGTCATTAGTAACTTTCACCAGTGCTGTCTCTGTGCTATGATGCCTCTAAATCCTGACTGAAAATCCTCAAATAAACTATTGTTATGTAGAAAGTCACATAACTGATTAGAGACTGCTTTCTCAAGGATCTTGGAGAGAAATGGAAGGTTAGATATAGGTCTATAATTGGCTAAAACACCTGAATCAAGAGTAGGCTTCTTAAGAAGAGGTTTAATTACAGCTACTTTAAAGGACTGTGGTACATAGCCTGTTACTAAAGACAGATTGATCATATCTAGTAAAGAAGTGCTCACTAAGGGTAAGACTTCCTTAAGCAGCCTAGTTGGGATGGGGTCTAAGAGACAGGTTGATGGTTTAGCTGAACAAATCATTGAAGTTAGTTCAGACAAGTCTACTGGAGAAAAACAGTCCAAATATATGTCAGGATTTACTGCCGTTTCTAAGGTTCCTGTGTTTGGGGAGAGAACGGTGCCTGTTGAGGGCAGGAGATGGTTAATTTTGTCTCTAATAGTTAGAATTTTATCATTAAAGAAGCTCATAAAGTCGTTACTACTGAGAGCTATAGGAATACATGGATCAGTAGAGTTATGACTCTTTGTCAGCCAAAGTGCTGAAAAGGAACCTAGGGCTGTTTTTATTCTCTTCTATTAATGCTGAGTAATAGGCGGCTCTGGCATTACAGAGGGCCTTCCTATATGTTTTAACACTATCTTGCCAGACTAAGCGAGAATCTTCTACTTTGGTGGAACGCCAAATCCTTTCCAATTTTCGCGATGTTTGCTTTAATTTGCGGGTTTGGGAGTTAAACCATGGAGCTAACCTCTTATGTTTTATTATCTTCTTTTTTAAGGGGGCGATGGAGTCGAGTGTTATTCATAATGAGCCTGCAGCACTATCAACAAGATTATCAGTTTGGGAGGAACTAAAGTTAACATAAGAGTCCTCTGTAGTATTGAGACATGGCAGTGAATTCAGTACTAATGGAATTGCTTCCTTAAATTTATCTACAACACTATCAGAGAGACATCTAGTGAGGACATTTTTATCTAATGGTGTGTAATCCAGTAATAGGAATTCAACAGTTATTAAAAAATGATCTGATAAAATAGGATTTTGTGGAAAAATTATTAAATGTTCAATTTCAATCCCATAAGTTAGAACAAGGTCTAGGGTGTGGTTAAGACGGTGAGTGGGATTATTTACACACTGAGAGAAGCCAATTGAGTCTAATAATGAGAGAAATGCAGTACTGAGACTGTCACTATCAACGTCCACATGAATATTAAAATCACCTACTATAATTACTTTATCTGTACTAAGGACTAAATACGACAAAAACTCTGAGAATTCAGATAGGAATTCAGAGTACGGGCCAGGAGGACGGTTCACTATAACAAATAGAACTGGCTGTAAAGTTTTCCAGGTTGGCTGAGAGACTAAGAACAAGACTTTCGAATGAGTTATAATTAAATTTAGGTCTAGGGTTAATGATTAGGCTTGAGTTGAAAATGGCTGCAACTCCTCCTCCTCGGCCAGTGTCTCGAGGAATATGAGTATTAATATGACTGGGAGGAGTGGATTCATTAAGGCTGACATATTCTTCATGACACAGCCAGGTTTCAGTGAGACAAAATAAATCAATACGATGATCTGAAATTAAATCGTTTACTAAAACTGCTTTAGATGAAAGAGATCTAATGTTCAAGAGTCCACATTTAATTATCTTATTTTGTTGTACTATTGCAGCAGTGGTTTTAATTTTTACTAGATTTTCATGAATGACTCTTCTTTTATATACTTTGGATTTAATTGATTTATGTGGTCGGGGGACAGACACAGTCTCTATGTGGTTTTCGGTGGGTAACTGCTCTAATGGAAGCGCAGAGAAGCGTGTAGGACTGCAGCTCTGCCTCCTGGTCTCAACTCTGGGTTGTCATGGTTTTGGTTTACTAATAAACTCAGCCATATTTCTGGATATGAGAGCAGCTCCATCCAAAGTGGGATGTATGCCGTCTCTCCTAATCAGACCAGGTCTTCCTCAGAAAGTCTGCCAGTTATCTATGAAGCCCACATCGTTTGCTGGACACCACCTCGACAACCAGCGGTTAAATTGTGACATGCGGCTATACATGTCATCACTGGTCAGATCAGGCAGCGGTCCAGAGAAAAGAGTCCGACATTGTTTTAGCAAATGTACACACCGACTCAACATTAATTTTGGTGACTTCTGATTGGCGTAATCGGGAGTCGTTGCCGCCGACATGGATGACGATCGTACCATATTTACGCTTATTCTTAGCCAGCAGTTTTAAATTTGACTCAATGTCGTCCGCTCTGGCCCCAGGAATACATCTAACTATAGCTGCTGGTGTCGCTAACTTCACGTTTCTGACTATGGAGCTGCCAATAATCAGAGTTTGTTTCTCAGCGGGTGTGTCGCTGAGTGGGGAGAACCTGTTAGAAACATGAACTGGTTGGTGGTGAACCGTGGGCTTCTGCTTAGGACTATGCTTCCTTCGGACAGTCACCCAGCCGCCCTGGCTTCCCGGCTGCTCGGGAGCTACCGGGGGAGTGGGAGCTACGCTAGGTCGGCCCGCACCGGATACTGGGGGCTGGCTAACTATATTAGCAGCTGATTGTTTTTCCATGGTGCGGAGCCGCGCTTCCAATTCACTAAGCCTTGCCTCCAGTGCTGCAAATAGACTACACTTATTACACTTATCACTATCACTAAAGGAGGCAGAGGAGTAACTGAACATTTGGCACACCGAGCAAGAGAGAGCAGGAGAACGAGAGGGAGAGAGAGAAGCCATCGCTAACTGCTTAGTTTGAGTTAGCTGCTAATGCTAGCTGCAGTGCTAAAGTGACTAACAACTTGTGCGATTAGCGAGAAAAGTCGTTAAGAGAAAAGCGCTGAGAGTGCTTGTGTAAAACTAGCGAAAGTTTAAATATACAGCAGATATTAATCAACAGTAATGTGATATATATAGGAAAATCAACTGAGATGAGAGCAGCAACAACGCTATCAGTATACACAGTAGGCAACCGGAAATGATACAATACGCTTACCGTAGCACGTCAGCACGTCAGTCCTGATCTGAATCCTGATAAAGAAGTTATCTCAGGTCTCTGTCCACACAGAGCAGGTCTGGACTGAACTCTTTAATCTACAGAGACCCAACATTCCTCCATCAGCAGCAGGAAAAACTCTCCTCCTTTAGCTTCATGACGGTCAGTGAAGCCCACACATACACTGGGAATGGACTGGGATCCATTAACTTCAATGTATTTTATAACTCATAAACTTCACATGTGAACATTATGAAGATGTTTGATCAGCATGTGATACTGAGCATTAAGAAATGTGAATGGAGTCTCTACTGTATACAGTTGCTGACTTATAAATACAATGGAAGTCTGTATTTTTATTTGAACGTTAATAAATCAAAAAGTATAAATATTATCAATAATAAAAGTCTAATCTATAAAGAGTTCTGCACGTTTCGACATGGAAAGGAGGAGAAGGTGACAAATGTTTGAAAAAACATGTTTTTCTGCAATAAGTCATTTCATACGCAAATTTATGAAATGTACAGAATAAAAAATGAGTTTGCGATACAGCACAGCAATCACACTGTAATAATAGAAATATGACTAATAATAAAAAACAGTATCAGCAGCACAACAGGCGTCCTGCAACCACGATCCAGAGAAACCTGCAAGATGAGAAAGCACAAAACTCCGGAGAAGAAGCCGAGTTACTAACATGCATTAATGCATTTATGCCCCGAACTATAAGCCTACTCTTAAACATAGAGAGGGTGTCTGCACCCCGGACCCAATCTGGAAGATGATCCACAGGAGAGGAGCCTGATAGCTGAAGGCTCTGCCTCCCATTCTACTTTTAAACACTGTAGGAACCACCAGTAAGCTGCATACTGGGAGCGCAGTGTTCTAGTGGGATAATACGGTATTATGAGCTCTTTAACATATGATGGTGTCTGACCATTAAGGGCTTTGTAAGTTAGAAGGATTTTAAATTCTGGTCTGGATTTTACTGGAAACCAATGCAGCGAAGCTAAAATGGGAGAAATGTGATCTCTTTAGGGGACCCAGCGAGGTTTCAGGAAGACAAAATAAATGAATATGATGATCTGAGATTATGTTATATATTAATCCGGCTTTAGATGACGGAGATCTAATGTTTGAGAGTTTAATTCTCCTGTTGCGTCGTACTGTTGCAGTGACGTTCTTCTGTGTCGGGTTCTAATGTTCTGATCTGCAGGAGAAATCAGCTCAGAGCGACGCAGCAGCTTCTGCAGGAAAGACGGAGGAGGAGGATGAAGATGAAGAGGAGGATGTGGATCAGGCTGCAGGAGACCCCGAAGCAAGTGATGATGACGAGGAGGAGGGTGAAGATGAGGATGAGTTTGACTCAGGTGATGAGGAGATTCTGACCAAATCAGGTGAGTGCAGAAGAAGCTTTACAGTGGAAACTGCTTGTAGTGATCAATCACTTCTATGGATCAAACAGCTCGGGACAGAATCACTTCTATACTAATAAATATACAATATATATATTATATATTATATTTATAGTATATATTATATATTATATTTATAGTATATATTATATATATATAATAATTCACTTCTAGTAATCAATAGTCCGCTTGTTCATTTTGGGTTTTTTCAGACATGATTTTCTTTTTACCGTCGTCTCGTAGTTCACGTATGATGTGTATTTAGCGGCTGCGGCACCGTTATGACGCGTCGCAGCTCCTCTGCAGCGTTGTTGTTGTTTATTTGTCACCAGAAACGATCAGAAGATTCCTTTTTATTATAAATTTAACTTTTTTAAATGAGGCGGGAAAACGACATCAAAGTCTAACTTTACGTTGTAACGTTATCAAACGAAGAGAAATGTCCTCCCGTCTTCCTCGTCATGTTTCTGTCTCACGGCAGCGTCACAGGTTGCGTTTCTCCAAAAGTTGTTTCTGGTTCAATGTTCTCGCTGAGCCGCCGCCGCCGCCGCCGCCGCAGTACGTCACAAAGCTGCTCGTTTCATTACTTTATATTCAGGTAATAAATGTATAAATGTCAGTTAGATGTTAATCTGTATGAAAAAAATCGATTATAATCATCATCTGCTTCTAGTGATCAATTGGACCCGGATGATCAATATAAACGGTTTCTGCTGTGTTTTGAATTCTAGCAGGAAGCAGCTGGTGAACGTTTTCATTGATCAATAATTATTATCAATAAATAATAATAAACTGACTGTTTGCTGTCAGACACCCTGAGAGAGAAAGAGCGCCGAGGGAGGAAGAGGAAGACCGAAGAGGAGGTGAGGAAGAGGAGCTGAGGTCACCTGTTAATGGACAGTCAGAACCTGGTTACCATGGTAACTGTTTGTGTGTGTGTGTGTGTGTGTGTGTGTGTGTGTGTGTTCAGGCTCCGGAGTCGTTCTATGAAGACGCGTCTCAGTACGACGACACGCTGACCTTCGATGACATGAACCTGAGCCGACCCATCCTGAAGGTAAACCGCCGGGTCTGCTGCTGCTGCTGATAGGGAACCACGGAGGACACGTCAGCCAGGTTCACGAGGTCCTCAGAGGTCCTCAAAGGTCTCAGTGTTCCTCAGGAGGTCCTGAGAAGGTTCCTCAGGAGGTCCTCAAAGGTCTCAGTGTTCCTCAGGAGGTCCTGAGAAGGTTCCTCAGGAGGTCCTCAAAAGTCTCAGTGTTCCTCAGGAGGTCCTCAAAGGTCTCAGTGTTCCTCAGGAGGTCCTATCATGGTTCCTCAAAGTTCCTCAGGACTTCCTTAGAGGTCCTTAAGAAATCCCCAAGAGGTCCTTAGGAGGTCCATAGGAGTAGCACAGGTCCAGTAACAACTCCCAGTCCTGAACTATGTAGCCCCCCAGCAGAACTATGTAGTGCCCCCCAGAGTACTGCCCCACCTCCCTCCCCCAGAGAGGTTTTCATGTCCTGGCAGGTTTTGGGCCCCCAACAGTCCGACCGGGCCCCACGGATGTAGACTGGTCCACCTTGCTGCAGGACCTGGTCCTTGTTCTGTGGGGGTTTCTTACATGTTGTGTTCCTGCAGGCCGTCACCGCTCTGGGCTTCAAGCAGCCGACCCCCATTCAGAAGGCCTGCGTTCCAGTCGGGCTGCTGGGCAGAGACCTCTGCGCCTGCGCTGCTACTGGGACAGGTGAGCCATACTGGGACCAGTGTATCATAGTGGGACCAGTGTATCATAGTGGGACCAGTGTATCATAGTGGGACCAGTGTATCATACTGGGACCAGTGTATAATACTGGGACCAGTGTATTATACTGGGACCAGTGTATCATACTGGGACCAGTGTATCACTAGTGGGACCAGTGTATCATACTGGGACCAGTGTATCATAGTGGGACCAGTGTATCATAGTGGGACCAGTGTATCACTAGTGGGACCAGTGTATCATAGTGGGACCAGTGTATCATAGTGGGACCAGTGTATCATAGTGGGACCAGTGTATTATACTGGGACCAGTGTATAATACTGGGACCAGTGTATCATAGTGGGACCAGTGTATCATACTGGGACCAGTGTATCACTAGTGGGACCAGTGTATCATACTGGGACCAGTGTATCATAGTGGGACCAGTGTATTATACTGGGACCAGTGTATCATAGTGGGACCAGTGTATCATAGTGGGACCAGTGTATCACTAGTGGGACCAGTGTATCATACTGGGACCAGTGTATCATAGTGGGACCAGTGTATCATAGTGGGACCAGTGTATCATACTGGGACCAGTGTATTATACTGGGACCAGTGTATTATACTGGTACCAGGTAAGTAATTGAAATGGTTCCTCTCTCTTCAGGAAAGACTGCAGCCTTCGTGTTGCCCGTGTTGGAGCGTTTGGTTTATAAGCCCAGGACGTCCCAGGTGACCCGGGTCTTGGTTCTGGTTCCAACGAGGGAGTTGGGGATCCAGGTTCATTCCGTGGCCCGTCAGCTGGCACAGTTCACCTCCATCACCACCTGCCTGGCTGTTGGTACGACTGTTTACTGTCTGTTTACTGACTGTTTACCACATGTTTATTAACAATAATAATCATAATAATTATAATAACTTTATTTATTTTTATGTGGTACCTTTCATTAATGCTGGATATCGTTTAAAAAAAGGACAATTCCAGTACCAATACCAGTACCCTGGTACTGGTATTGGTACCGATACCAGTACAGCACTTCATTCGATATCATCTTGTGAACGGAAGCGTTCAGTTGTAGCTGCTGCGGCAGTGAGCCAATCACACATCGCAGTGATTGAACTCTACGAGATCCGGGTACAAAAAGGATCGAATGCAGGTGTCGTTTGACTCGAGGAGTTCTGATGCTTCTTGGTTCTGGGTTATTTCAGTCGGTACCTTAAAGGTCTCGAGTACCGATACGCAGCTCAAAGTGCTTTACAACAACAGAATTTACATGCACCACGACACAGAATGAACATAAAAACACACTTTTAAAAAAAACCCATTAATATAACATTAGATGGAAAGTAAAACCCTTGACAACTTGATAATAAAAATAAGATAAACTGAAAAGCTCGATACAGGGAACGTTTACTTCAGTGGAGGTAATTTCAGACTTAATGAGTGAAAACTCAAAGTATCTGCTAACAATCTATAGATCAGTGCCGACGTCTCTGAAGCCATCAGCATCACAACGTCCCAACAGACACACACTCACCACCGGTCTGATTAACTGAAATAAGCCTGTTTCAACTGGTCCCAGAACATCTTCCACAAGTTTAATATCACTGTGGGTCTGATCTGTGTCGGGCGCAACCCACAGCTGCCCTGGAAGAAAACACCCTTAGTGGTGCTGCGAGGGTTAAAAACACGCCACAGTCTTTTCAAACTGAGCAACCACTGACTGACTGTTTACTGCTTATTGTCTCTGTTAGTAACAATATAAGAGCCCAGCAGCAACCTGGACTCAGTCTGGTTCTCAGGTAACCTGTGCTGGTCTGTCTGCAGGCGGTTTGGACCTGAAGTCTCAGGAGGCGGCGTTGAGGGCGGGGCCAGACGTCCTGATCGCCACTCCTGGGCGGCTCATTGATCACCTTCACAACACGCCGAGCTTCGAGTTGACACACATCGAAATCCTGATCCTGGACGAGGCCGACAGGTAACCTGCTGCACCTGCTGCATCTGCTGCACCTGCTGCAACTGTTTCACCTGCTGCAACTGTTGCACCTGCTGCAACTGTTGCACCTGCTACATCTGCTGCACCTGCTGCATCTGTTTCACCTGCTGCATGTTTCACCTGCTGCAACTGTTGCACCTGCTACATCTGTTGCACCTGCTACATCTGCTGCACCTGCTGCATCTGTTTCACCTGCTGCAACTGTTGCACCTGCTACATCTGCTGCACCTGCTGCATCTGTTTCACCTGCTGCATGTTTCACCTGCTGCATCTGTTTCACCTGCTGCAACTGTTGCACCTGCTACATCTGCTGCACCTGCTGCAACTGTTGTACCTGCTGCACCTGCTACATCTGCTGCATCTGCTGCACCTGCTGCATCTGTTACACCTGTTTCACCTGCTGCATCTGTTTCACCTGCTGCATCTGTTTCACCTGTTTCACCTGCTGCATCTGTTTCACCTGCTGCATCTGTTTCACCTGCTGCATCTGTTGCACCTGTTGCACCTGCTGCATCTGTTGCACCTGTTGCACCTGTTGTACCTGTTGCACCTGCTGCATCTGCTGCATCTATTGCACCTGCTGCATCTGTTTCACCTGCTGCATCTGTTGTACCTGTTGCACCTGCTGCATCTGTTGCTTCTACTGCATCTGTGGTACCTCCTGCATCAGCTGCATCAGCTGCATCTGTTGCACCTGAGGCTCCACAGGAAAACCTGAGAATACAAACACAGACTCACTGTTTGATTTATTCTGTTTCTCAGGATGTTGGACGAGTATTTTGAGGAACAGATGAAGGAGATCATCAGGTTGTGTTCTTACAACAGACAGACCATGCTGTTCTCTGCCACCATGACAGAGGAGGTACACACACACACACACACACACTCTCACACACACACTCTCACTCACACACTCACACGCTCTCACACACACACACACAGAGGTGATTCACTGTGTCATGTGACTTCTGTCTCCAGGTGAAGGACCTGGCAGCGGTCTCGCTGAAGCAGCCAATCAGGATCTTTGTTAACAGCAACACTGACGTGGCCCCGTACCTGCGACAGGAATTCGTCCGAATCCGACCGAACAGAGAGGGAGACCGTGAGGCCGTGGTGGCTGGTAGGTCTTCATAATACTGCAGTACTACTACAGATACTGCAGTACTACTATAGAGACTGTAGTACTGCTATAGATGCCCTATAACACAGATTCCATCGGGCTCTACATTAAGCCAGTGCTAAAAGCTGACAGGAGATTTGAAAATATGACTATAAAATGTGTTCTAAATAAATCATCTATTCAATAGACATTTTAAAAAATCAACAACGAGAGAAGATTCTCACGAAGAATCTGACAGTTTGCAGTCTTGGAAAGTTGTTTTCAGCAGGGAACTCTCGCACTACTCTGATCTTTAAACTTGATATTCTGCCTCACAACGATGGTTTATATAGAATAAAGTAGAATAGAATGCCTTCATTTTCATTGCACATGGCTGTAAAACTAAATTTGCTGCGCAGCTC
This sequence comes from Thunnus thynnus, assembly GCF_963924715.1. Classification (NCBI taxonomy): domain Eukaryota; kingdom Metazoa; phylum Chordata; class Actinopteri; order Scombriformes; family Scombridae; genus Thunnus; species Thunnus thynnus. Next base: position 71,374 of record NC_089520.1, read on the forward strand.
CTGAAAACGGTTCACACATTCATCCACACTGACACACCTCATCCATGCAGGCAAGAGACAACAAAGCAGATAAAAGCAGATAAAAAATTTAAAAAATAAATAAATATGAAATACTTATATTAAGTGCTATTGCACCTAGGATATCTAAAAGCAAAGTGTACAGATGTTATTGCACATTCACAATTATTGCACAATTCCTCCAGTTTTATAGTGTTTCAGTTCACCAAAGAACTGGCTTTGTGTGTCTAAAGCATAGTTGCTTGCATGTCTAGTGCTGGTTATTGCCAAGAAACTACGACAAAGGAAGATACTAAGCAGCATGCAGCAATCAAACAAACTATGGTCAACGAAGAAACACCTGGTTGGGCACAGCAACTTCTTTCAGAGGTGGTCGGCACCTCGGCAACTCAGTGAAAGACTTGAAAAAAGAGACACGGGTCATCGAATAGTTTCCAATGCAGAAAAAAAGAATCTGAGACTTAGAAGACTAAGAAACTGATCGTAAAGCCTTGAAAGAATTAACCAAAGAGACTTTTTAAAAACAAAGTTTACCAACCTGGAGGCACACAGGAGAAATGATTTAGTTTTTGTAGGTCTGGGAGAAGGACTGGAGGCAGGAAACCCATACTGAGATATAATCCTGGACCTTGACCAGGTACACCACAGTCTGCGTCCTCGCCCGGCACCAACAGAGCCACCGCGCCTGGATCTTGTACGTATGCTGAGGTGGTGACAGACGAAAGATCCTCTGGGTCATTGTGAAGAAAGGAAAACCATTCTTGGTGTGTCAGGATTTACCAGCAGAGATTAAAAGAAAGTGTGCAAAGAATATAACGATATCAGAGGGAAACTTTGTAGAACGGACCTTCACTGTGGTCTGCTGTACCCCGCTCAGCACTGAAGAGGTGAAATATACCTGCAGCAATGTATCTGAAGCAGCTGAGAACTTGGAGAGAAGACTACTCGAGGTTTTTCATTAATATGAATAAGATGACTAGAGGCATATATGCATCAGCGCTAATGTGAGCTCCCCTCTTCCCTTTTTATTCTATTAACCCAATAATTATTATTATTATGATTATTATGATTTTCTTGTTATAATAAACAAAATAAAGATATTTTTCTATAACTTCTATTTTTTGTAAAGTAGTGCTGGTGCATGCAAGCAGGATTTCAGGATTTCTTATCCCGCAAGTAGCAGCAATGCTAATAACTGTGGAGACACCAAGTCTCGTGGCATATTTTATACAGTCTATATACCTACATGTAATGTTCTGTTCTCCTTGTCTGTCCCTTGATGTTGGTACAGAGTTTACAAAGAGGAAACTGTAAAGTTCAGTAATAAAATTAACGGGACCAAATAATAATCTGATTAGCTGGAATGTAAGAAGGATGAATCGTGTGAATCGGCAATGCTCCAGAGACCCATCTACATGAAATAGAATCAGTTAAATTGAGACAAAGATGAGTGGGTCAAGTTTTTTACAGCATCAGATAGTGGAGCTTCTAGAGGGGTCAGTATTTAGACCATCAAAACAAATGGTTGAAAAAGACGGTAGATCATTTTATCAGGTTTCCTACAAAAGGAAAAATGTACTTTTTATTAAAACTGAACCCGGTGCTTTGCCATCCCATTCTGATCAGTGGAGACCTGAACCTGGTTAGCGATGCCTCAGTTGGTAGATCTGGACACCCCCTCACATCAGATGGAGCACTGTCAAATGCTCTTAATGAAATACCAAATTCCCTTGTATTATCTGATATATGGCGTGTTATTAATCCTGACACACGTGAACGCTCATAAATGTTCATTGTTATGCAGATGATACCCAATTATATTTATCAATGAAGCCAGATGAAACCAATCAGTTAACTAAACTCCAAACATGCCTTAACGACATAAAGACCTGGATGACCTGCAATTTTCTGCTACTAAACTCAGATAAAACTGAAGTTATTGTGTTTGGCCCTAAACACCTTAGAAACACATTATCTAATGATAAAGCTACTCTGGATGGCATTACCCTGGCCTCCAGCACCACCGTAAGGAATCTGGGAGTTATCTTTGATCAGGATAAATCCTTTAACTCCCACATAAATCAAATCTCAAGGACTGCCTTTTTTCACTTATGTAATATCACAAAAATCACATCCTGTCCCTAAAAGATGCAGAAAAACTAGTTCACACATTTGTTACTTCTAGGCTGGATCAAATCAAATCAAATTTATTTATAAAGCACATTTAAAAACAACAACAAGTTGACCAAAGTGCTGTACGATAAAATAACAAAAGTAAATGAAAACAAGGTAACAGCAAAAAATGAGTAGAGATGACATAACAATACTATCTCATACTCATACATAAATAAATAAGTAAGTAATAGTAAAACAGCTTTAAGGACACTCAGTGGCCTGCAAAAATATGTGAGTGTTAAGGTTAGCCTTAAAAGTGTCAACAGAAAGGGAACACTTAATTGCAAAAGGTACACTGTTCCAAAGTTTTGGGGCAGATGCAGCATATGCACAGTCACCCTGTCGTGGCAGAAAGAGGTGGATGAAAGAGGAATCAGCTGGTCGAAGCACAGGTGTCAGATGGGGAATCTCTTTATTCACAGCAGCCCTACTAACAACGTGGTCAGAGATATCTTCCAACATTACAGAACATGACATGCCTTTTTATACTGAAGACAGGCTGTGAGTGTGTGTTTGTGTTGCCTGGCAAGTCTCATCCTGTTTACCAGACTTTTTGGCTTTCCTAAATTCTAAAGAAGAATGGGACATTTCTCAATTTCACTTATCTTGGACTTAAACCAAATGTGAGTGGGCATCCCTGCACTGTGTGTGTGTGTGTGTGTGTGTGTGTGTGTGTGTGTGTGTGTGTGTGTGTGGTACTCCGCCCCATTCCCAATATCTCCAGATGTTTCCTGTTTTGGTTTGGTGGACTGACATGTTTGGCATCGGTACAGGTCACAGTGACCTGGCACTCATTCCAGGTCACACTTACCTGGCTCTCATCCCCCTACAAGCCTTACCCCTCAGCCATGTCTTATCAGCATCCAGCAATAGCAGTATTGCTGGATGTCGAGAAAGACTTCAATAGAATAGAGTGGAAATACTTGTTTTATGTGGGCCTACTTCCCAAATATGCATTTGGACTGGTTTTTATGAAACGGGTAAAGGAACTTTACCATGAACCAGTTGCAACAGTTAAAACAAATGGTATGTGGTCGCACCCATTCCATCTTTATTGGTCTACACGCCAAGGTTGCCCAAAATCACCACTTATTTTTTATCTTTCCTTCTCACACTAGCTTGTGCCATACAGGCTCAAAAGGATATAGCTGGTATTAGTATTGACTATGAATTCATAGCCAGCCTTTTTGCGGGTGACATCAACATTAGTGAATCTAAATCATTCCATCCAAAGCAGCTGTGGCTAAGGAGAGAGAGCGGGTCGTCCACTAATCAGAAGATTGGTGGTTTGATCCCCAGCTTCCTCCAGTCCGCATGTCGAAGTGTCCTTGGGCGAGTTGTTCCTGAAGGCTGTACCATTGGTGTGTATGAATGAGTAGGAACTCCTCCTGATGAGCAGGTTGGCACCTTGCATGGCAGCCTCTGCCATCACTGTATGAATGTGTGTGTGAATGGGTGAATGCTGTCATGTAGTGTAAGCGCTTTGAGTGGTTGGAAGACTAGGAATTCGCTATATAAATGCAGTCCATTTACAAGTACTAAAGCTTATTGATACATCTGGGCAGTTTTCTGGTTACAGAGTAATTTAAGCTAAGAGTGAGGCTATTCCACTTAAAGGCACCATGAAACAGAAGTTAGAACATCTGTAGCTTCTGTACTGTGACATATTTCCCAGGATAGCGGAATAATTCAGCGGTGTACAGTTACAAGAGGGATTTAAATCAAAATCTTTGCATTTGATTGGACCACTAAAAGTGGGCGGGGCTTAGAGTTTAGCACAATATGGAGCTACAGAGGACTGTTGGCTATGCACACTCCTCCCTCACCCGTTGTTAGTTCAGGAGGACGAGGGAGAGATGAATGAAGTTTTTTCTCACTGATATCCAAACACACATTCAGTCTGTCACCATATTGCTCTGATAGCTACTACGACCCACAAATGGTGAATTGTGGTTTTATATGACAGTGTGGCTGCTACTTGCCCAAAGTCACATCATCATCAAGCAATTTAAATCATCTTACAGGAAGAGAAAAGACATTAAAATACTCTTTTACTGTTTTTTGACATATTTGGCATATAATAAGAGATAAATGAACAATTAACACAGGGACACAGGATTAAACTGGGAAAATGTATTTTTCATCTCATGGGGCCTTTAATCATCCCACTTTTCCATCACAATTGGGCAAAGGTTAGGGTTAATCCTAACCTTTGCCCTAACCCTTTAAGTGGAACCCAAAAGGCATGAAATACTCAGGAATTAAAACTCAATCCCCCGTTAAATGTACCAGATCCTCTTAAGACTATAAGGGAAGACATCAAAAGATGGACGGTCTTGCCTTTATCCTTTTGGGGCAGATCTGAAGTTATAGAAATGAATATGTTACCAAGACTGGCTTTCCTTATGTCAACTATACCGCTTAAGTTTGCCTCCAGCTAGTTTAAGGAAATAAATAAATTATTCTCTGGTTTCCTGTGGAGTGACAAAAAACCTAGGATCAGCTATAAAAAACTAATAAACCTGTGAAATAGAGAAGGAATAGGGCTACTCAATATTCACCAGTAGCACATAGCATATAATTCAGGATACTCCCTGCACTGGGCTCATAATGGTGTGACAGAGATTGTCAGTTGGAACACATTTTAGAAGATTATAATGAAGATTTATGTCTACCAGTTAATGGTACAACCTGAAAGTCATTCCCAGAATGGACAATCCACTGTTACATTCTCATGTGAAATAGTGAAAATACTACAGAAATGTTTGGCTTTTAATGGAATATCTCTACCATTATGTCCATTATGGAACAATTCTACGTTCACTGTGGGTAGTAAAACCCTTGAAAATGGTGCATGGCAGCAGCATGATGTAAAACAGGTGGGGCAAGTGATCCGAAATGGAAATATGTTCCCTTTCAATAAGTTGAAAACAGTTATGGCTCAAAGATTCAGAATTTTTATTTTACCTGCAAATAAAATTTATTTTAAAGTCATTGCTTTCTAAGGCAATATAAGACATAAGAAACAAGAGAGACTTGGAAGACAAACTAATGGGAGCTGCTGGTAGGAGAGGTACAGTCTCAGCAATGTACAGCGCTGCTTGTAAGTTTGTGAACCCTTTAGAATTTGCTCTATTTCTGCATAAATATGACCTAAAACATGATCAGATTTCCATTCAAGTCCTAAGACTAGATGAAGACACATCAGTTAAACAAATGAGACAAAAACCTTACACTTGTTCATTTATTTATTGAGGAAAATGATCCAATGTTACATATGTGTGCAAGGCAAAAGTACGTGAGCCTCTAGGATTATCAATATATTTGAAGGGGAAATTAGAGTCGGGTCTTTCAATCAATGGGATGACAATCCAGTGTGAGTCTGGGAGGCCCTGCCTTATTTACAGAAGAGAAATCTGGGTCTTTAATATCAAAGTCTGAGCTTCACAACACAGGTTTGTGGAAGTGTGTCATGGCTCAAACAAAGGAGATTTCTGACGACCTTAGAAGAAGAGTTGTTGATGCTCATCAGACTGGAAAAGGTTACAAAACCATTTCCAAAGAGTTTGGACTCCACCAGTTGACTGTCAGGCAGATCATGTACAAATTGAAGACATCCAACAGCACTGTTACCCTCCAGGAGTGGTCGAACAACAAAAATCACACCAAGAGCAGGTGTGTAATAGTCCAGGAGGCCACAACAGACCCCAGGGTAACGTCTAGGAAACTAAAGGTCTCTCTTGCAGTGACTACAGTTGATGTTCATGAGTCCATCAGATAATGGTTTGGAACGGCCAAGCCAAAGTCCTGACTGTAATCCTGCAGAAATGCTGTGGAAGGACCTGAAGCATGTAGTTCATGCAAAGAAGTCCACCAGCATCCCTGAGCTGAGATTGTTCTGTGAGGAGGAACGGGCTAAAATCCTTCCAAGCCGATGAGCAGAACTGATAAACAGTTACTGGAAACGTTTGGTTGAAGTTATTGCTGCAAAAGGGGGTCACACCAGTTACTGAAAGCAAGGCTTCACATACTTTTGCCTCCACAAATATTTAAGATTGGATCATTTTTCTCAGTTAATAAATGAAAAAGTTTATTTTTTTTGTCTCATTTGTTAAATTGGGTTCACTTTGTCTGGTTTCAGGACTGTAAATATCTGATCATTGAGGTCATATTTATGCAGAAATACAGAAAATTCTCAAGAGTTCACAAACTTTCAAGCAGCTCTGTGTAGGTTATTGTGTTCTGCGTCTGACAACAACCTCCAAACTAAACTACAACACAATGGGATGCAGCCCTTAAAATAGTACAAAAATATCAAATTGAGTCAGATACATAATTTTGCAAATAAAGATAATACACCGGGCCTACATTACATCCTGCACATTGAGGAAAATTGATCATATTATTATCCAACATGTGTTTGCATTTTTGTCTTTTTTGCACTCTTGTGGTCACTTTCCCTTTTTGTTAATAAAAATAATTAATTTAAAAACAGTTTTTTGTACTTCCTGTTCCTCTGCTCTGGTCGCCGCAGCTCCACCGTCACACACACACTCTTTCGACCACACACTCGCTATGCACTGAGCTATTCCTTTAAGGAGCTACGCTACTTGTATAACACATCTTAGTGTATCAAACATCTTAAAAACCTTTTTCTTTTTTAAATTCCCTACGCGTAGGCCTGGCAGGGGTTCAACGTAGGCTCAGCGGACTGCCGGACTGGCAGTGCACTGACTGAAACCCCGGTACTACTACAGATGCTAGTGTACTAATACTGCCTGTTGTGTGTTTTGTTAGCTCTGCTGACTCGGACGTTCCAGGATCACGTGATGTGTTTCACTCAGACGAGGAAACAAGCTCACAGACTGCACATCCTGCTGGGCCTGATGGGACTGAAGGTCGGAGAACTGCACGGAGAACTGAGCCAAAACCAGAGACTGGAGAACCTCAGGTACACACACAGAGAACCAGAGACTGGAGAACCTCAGGTATACACACAGAGAACCAGAGACTGGAGAACCTCAGGTACACACACAGAGAACCAGAGACTGGAGAACCTCAGGTACACACACAGAGAACCAGAGACTGGAGAACCTCAGGTATACACACAGAGAACCAGAGACTGGAGAACCTCAGGTATACACACAGAGAACCAGAGACTGGAGAACCTCAGGTATACACACAGAGAACCAGAGACTGGAGAACCTCAGGTATACACACAGAGAACCAGAGACTGGAGAACCTCAGGTATACACACAGAGAACCAGAGACTGGAGAACCTCAGGTATACACACAGAGAACCAGAGACTGGAGAACCTCAGGTATACACACAGAGAACTAGAGACTGGAGAACCTCGGGTACACACAGAGAACTAGAGACTGGAGAACCTCAGGTATACACACAGAGAACCAAAGACTGTAGAACCTCAGGTATACACACAGAGAACCAAAGACTGTAGAACCTCAGGTATACACACAGAGAACCAAAGACTGTAGAACCTCAGGTATACACACAGAGAACCAAAGACTGTAGAACCTCAGGTATACACACAGAGAACCAGAGACTGTAGAACCTCAGGTATACACACAGAGAACCAGAGACTGTAGAACCTCAGGTATACACACAGAGAACCAGAGACTGTAGAACCTCAGGTATACACACAGAGAACCAAAGACTGTAGAACCTCAGGTATACACACAGAGAACCAGAGACTGTAGAACCTCAGGTATACACACAGAGAACCAGAGACTGGAGAACCTCAGGTATACACACAGAGAACCAGAGACTGGAGAACCTCAGGTATACACACAGAGAACCAGAGACTGGAGAACCTCAGGTATACACACAGAGAACCAGAGACTGGAGAACCTCAGGTATACACACAGAGAACCAGAGACTGGAGAACCTCAGGTATACACACAGAGAACCAGAGACTGGAGAACCTCAGGTACACACATACAATAACTAACGGTACCCCTCTTGTTCTCCAGGCGTTTTAAAGATGAACAGATTGATATCTTGGTGGCGACAGATGTAGCAGCGAGAGGTCTGGACATCGACGGAGTTAAAACAGTAAGTTTCTTCCTTTTGTATCTACGAGAACCACAGAGTAACTGAAGGAATAACACCTAGTAATCATAGGTACAAGTACAAGTACCCTCACTCTCTCTGCCTGTCTGTCTCTCTGCCTGTCTCTCTCTCTCTGCCTGTCTCTCTCTCTGCCTGTCTCTCTCTCTCTGCCTGCCTCTCTCTCTCTGCCTGTCTCTCTCTCTCTCTGCCTGTCTCTCTCTCTCTCTCTGCCTGTCTCTCTCTCTGCCTGTCTCTCTCTCTGCCTGTCTCTCTCTCTCTGCCTGTCTCTCTCTCTCTCTGCCTGTCTCTCTCTCTCTGCCTGCCTCTCTCTCTGCCTGTCTCTCTCTCTGCCTGTCTCTCTCTCTCTCTGCCTGTCTCTCTCTCTCTCTCTGCCTGTCTCTCTCTCTGCCTGTCTCTCTCTCTGCCTGTCTCTCTCTCTCTGCCTGTCTCTCTCTCTCTCTGCCTGTCTCTCTCTCTCTGCCTGTCTCTCTCTCTCTCTCTGCCTGTCTCTCTCTCTGCCTGTCTCTCTCTCTGCCTGCCTCTCTCTCTCTGCCTGTCTCTCTCTCTGCCTGTCTCTCTCTCTCTGCCTGTCTCTCTCTCTGCCTGTCTGTCTCTCTCTGCCTGTGTCTCTCTCTGCCTGTCTCTCTCTCTCTCTGCCTGTCTCTCTCTCTCTGCCTGTCTCTCTCTCTGCCTGTCTCTCTCTCTCTGCCTGTCTCTCTCTCTCAGGTGATAAACTTCACCATGCCGTCGACAGTGAAGCACTACGTTCACCGTGTTGGCCGGACGGCGAGAGCCGGTCGTTCGGGACGTTCAGTGTCGCTGGTCGGAGAGTCTGAGAGGAAAACGCTGAAGGACGTCGTGAAGTCGGCCAAGAACAGTGTGAAGGCTCGAGTGCTGCCGCCAGGTACGCTCGGTTCACTTTCTAACCCTGTTCTGCGTCAGGAACACACCAGAAACAACAACTACATCACCAACTGGAACACAAACAAAAGCACAAAGCAAAATGTAGAAGAAAGACAGTACAGTCGACACAGAGCTGCGCTTTCTAACAGAACGCAGGAGTGTTTACTGTAATTAGACTGAGCCAGTGAGTAGTTCAGGGACGCTGGGAGAGAGGAGTGTTTACTGTAATTAGACTGAGCCAGTGAGTAGTTCAGGGACGCTGGGAGAGAGGAGTGTTTACTGTAATTAGACTGAGCCAGTGAGTAGTTCAGGGACGCTGGGAGAGAGGAGTGTTTACTGTAATTAGACTGAGCCAGTGAGTAGTTCAGGGACGCTGGGAGAGAGGAGTGTTTACTGTAATTAGACTGAGCCAGTGAGTAGTTCAGGGACGCTGGGAGAGAGGAGTGTTTACTGTAATTAGACTGAGCCAGTGAGTAGTTCAGGGACGCTGGGAGAGAGGAGTGTTTAATGTAATTAGACTGAGCCAGTGAGTAGTTCAGGGACGCTGGGAGAGAGGAGTGTTTACTGTAATTAGACTGAGCCAGTGAGTAGTTCAGGGACGCTGGGAGAGAGGAGTGTTTAATGTAATTAGACTGAGCCAGTGAGTAGTTCAGGGACGCTGGGAGAGCTGTACATGTCCAAGTCTTCTTTAGCTGTGCTGTGATCAAACTGTGTCTCTTGTTCAGAGGTCATCCTGAAGTTCAGAGATCTGATCTCCAAACTGGAGAAAGATGTTGAAGCTGTGATGAAGCTGGAGAGAGAAGAAAGAGAGCTGGCTGCCTCTGAGGCCAAGGTAAACCTGCACACCTGTAACACCTGTAACACCTGCACACCTGTAACACCTGTCTGTCAGTTAGATAACGTCACCTGTCCAGTTCTTCCTGCTTTTCTCAAACATTAAACAAGTGTGATGTCAGTGTTTTGTTCTTCTCATCATTTTGAGTTTCTCCTTTTGTTTAATTTTGTGTTTGTGTGTGTGTATGTGTGTGTATGTATATGTGTGTGTGTGTGTGTGTGTGTGTATGTATATGTGTGTGTGTGTGTGTGTGTGTGTATGTGTGTGTGTGTGTGTGTGTGTGTATGTATATGTGTGTGTGTGTGTGTGTGTGTGTGTGTATGTATATGTGTGTGTGTGTGTGTGTGTGTGTATGTATATGTGTGTGTGTGTGTGTGTGTGTGTGTGTGTGTGTGTGTGTGTATGTGTGTGTATGTGTGTGTGTGTATGTGTGTGTATGTATATGTGTGTGTGTGTGTGTGTGTATGTATATGTGTGTGTGTGTGTATGTGTGTGTATGTATATGTGTGTGTGTGTGTGTGTGTGTATGTGTGTGTGTATGTATATGTGTGTGTGTGTGTGTGTGTGTGTGTATGTGTGTGTATATGTGTGTGTGTGTATGTATATGTGTGTGTGTGTGTGTGTGTGTGTGTGTGTGTGTGTGTGTGTGTATGTGTGTGTATGTGTGTGTGTGTATGTGTGTGTATGTATATGTGTGTGTGTGTGTGTGTATGTATATGTGTGTGTGTGTGTATGTGTGTGTATGTATATGTGTGTGTGTGTGTATGTGTGTGTATGTATATGTGTGTGTGTGTGTGTGTGTGTGTGTAGTTGAGTGTGGCTCAGAAGCGTCTCGATGGCTCCGCCTCCTGTCAATCACAGAGAGTTTGGTTTCAGACCCAACAGGAGAGGAAACAGAGCCGCAGTGAGTACAAGTACACACACTACTCAACTAATATACTCTGTACTGCTGTGTAGTATTTCAACTCTTCTCCTCTTGAGTGTCAAGGCTCTGCAGTACTGTGTCGTACTGTGTAGTACTGTATAGTACTGTGTAGTACTCTGTAGTACTGTGTAGTACTGTGTAGTACTGTGCAGTACTGTGCAGTACTCTGTAGTGCTGTGTAGTACTGTGCGGTACTGTGCA